>NW_025237435.1:0-4684 GCF_018294505.1 Triticum aestivum
TAGCCTTCTAAGGCCCAGCCGGCACCCTCTCATCCTAACCCTAGGCCCAGCCGAACCATCTCCCTCGCATCTTCCCTCGCGCCGCCAGAAGCCCCCACGCCCGACCCCCATCTCCTTGATCCCCCTTGTTCTCCTGCCGAACCGCAGCCTCTGCCCGATCCTCACCCTCTCCCTCTCGTCCTCATCCAGCGCCGCCACACACACATCGCCTCCTCCTCCATCCTCTGTTGCAACCTCGCGCGCCCAAGGCCCCGAGCAGGAGCGTCGTCCTTGTCTCCTCGCGACCTCGAGCATGTCCTCGCTCGCGCCTCCTCTGTTCCCATGGTGAAGCCGCCCAGCCCCAGCCACCAGTGCGCCATGACAAGTCCCGCCGCCGTGTCCGGTCGCTGCCGGCAACCACGACCAACGCCGGCCTCGACCTCCTTCCTCACACGCGGCCCGCCTCCTTCATCTCCTGCGCGCCCACGCCACCGCCCATCGATGGCCGCTGCGCAGCCCCGATGATGCGGAGCATCCTGCGGACATCACCATGTGAAGAGTCCATTTGGCAAGTGACACGTGCGACCTCTACTTCACATACACAAAGGTGAATCATATCCTTTACACGTGCTCACTTGACCCCTTCGAGGATGGTATACTACTTGACACTTCTCCCCATGCATAAGTATTGTCGGAACGCTGCGGACGACGTGGAGGAGTGCAAGCGCCAAGGAACACCTACACCATCCGCGAGGGAAGCGTGGAAACGAAGACGCAAGAAGAAGAGCTATCGAAGAAGCTCCAGCCACCGGACGACCAGTCGGGTCCGGACGTCCGGCGCCTGAAGATCCACCGGACGACCGGTGTCCCTGCACCCGAGCCAAACGAGCGGACGTCCGACGCCACCGGACGACCGGCGACCGGACGACCGGTCCAGACTAGAAATCCGCTACACCAGCATCCGAGTCAGAACGAGCAGACGACCGGCCCCTACCGGACGTCCGGCCGCCCACGAGCCACCGGACGACCGGTCCCCAGCGGACGTCCGGTACCTGGCTGTGTCCAGTTGCGGGCTGAGGCCCATGTACCCCTTCACTTCACCCTCATTTGCACTAAGACTATAAATAGACCTCTCCCTCCTCCTTTCTAGGGTTAGCGTTGTGATAGCTCATTTGAGAGATTGAGCTACGCTCATCCATATCAGATCTCCTCCTTGCGAGTGACCGCGGCCTCTTCGGAGAAGATCCCCTTTGGATTCAAGCCCCCTTTCTAAGGGAAGATCCCCCCGTGGATTCAAGACCTCCTCACGGAGAAGACCGGCTACCCTTGTATCGTCCTTAGTTGTCCGTGGATCGTGTATCTTCTCTTATGTATTCGAGGATCTAGCGCATGTGTGATTCTTGTTGGTTGAGTGATTCTCTCGTGTTTCCTCTTGTGTTTTCCCTCGTGTTCCCCTCGTGTTCTTCGCGTTCTTGGACGGGATCCACTCCTTTCGTGAAAGATCGGCCCCTAGGGTTCCTACCCTGCATCATCTTGGTATCATGAGCCACGTTGATCATGATTTCGGAGCCTCCCCACCGTTTTCTAGCCTTCTTTTGCTTGATTTCTTCCTAAATTCGAAAATCCCCACCAAAAATAGCCCCAAATTTTTTTTGTGATTTGTTGGTTTGATGATGTTTTGTTGATTTTGATCCATGGATTTGCTTGGTTTCGAGTGGATCTAGCATTTCCCCAAGTTTCCCCATCTTTCATCCATGAAATCCCATCAATTTTGACCCCAAAATCCCCAAATTCCGCCCAAAATCGCGTCCTGAATCTCGGATCTGGAGTTGACCCCGATACACCGGACGACCGTCATCTTACCGGACGTCCGGAGCCGCAGGAACCACCGGACGTCCGACCTTACCGGACGACCGGAACCCCCTAACCCGAGCAGAATCAGCGGATTTCCGACCCGACCGGACGTCCGGCGACCGGACGACCGTTTTTTCCGGATGTCCGCTACTTGTAGATATCACCTTCGCTGATTTTTATTTCGGCCATAACTAATTCATCCGGAGTCCGATTTTCGCGTTCTTTAGCTCGTTGAAAAGCTCTTGACATCCTCCTTCCCACAAAAATACAACCAACATCTTTTGACTCCGTCAAATTTTTACAATTTTGGCATCTTTGCCTAGGGCTTCCACCACATCATCCGCTACACCACCACCGACTCCCGCAACCAAACCAATATTGATCCCCAGCGCATATGTGGTTGCTTGAGGAGTGATTTGAGTCTCCTAAGGTGTCTAGGCTACTTAGGGACGGTTGCTTCTTCATCAACCACCACCACCACTTCCGCATAGGCTTGACCACTATACACTTCCGTCACCCCAACTTAACCCAATTTTGTTTGTGTTGTGAATTGTGTCTCCTAAGGTGTTTCGGCTACTTAGGGACCGTGCTTTCAACTCTGACACCGTGTATAGTCCACCACCATAACCTCCACTTCCGCATTGCCTATGGCAACACCACCGCATTCCGCTACCACCATTTGACTTTTGTCCTTGAGATTTTGAGTTGTGGTTTTTCCGTTTCCTAAGGTGTTTCGGCTACTTAGGGACGAGTCTCCATCATCTTGGTATCTCCATCAAGATCACCGCCACTCATCATCGACACGGACGGTAACCTCCATATCATCTTGGTATCGTGGTACCCCTCCATTGTATTTTCCCTTGTCATTGCATTGATAACCCCTATCCCATTTTGTGTTACTTGCCTATCAAGACTAGCCATTTGAGTATTGCCGGCAACGTTACTTGTGCACATTAGTGATCCACCCTTGCATTGCATACATACCATATCATATTGGTATCATCATATCATCCCTTGTGCCTCAAGTTTGTTCCTGCATATATACAATTGCTATCTTGGTTTGTGCATTTCGCAAAGTGGCCATATACAAAGAAAAAGAAAAGGAGAAAGAACATCGAAGCTTGTAAGCAAGTGCCATAGCATCATACCCCATTGCATATAAGCTTGTCGTATAAGATCATCTTGGATCACCTTGTGAGAAACACCGGGAACCATACATATATAGCATACTTGGGATAGAAAGTGGATACATTTTGCATCTTATAGGTTGTGCACAAGTGTCGTATCCGCCTATAGAGCAATCGTGCTAGCGTCTCTCTTGAGTTGTGCAACACGAGCGTTTTCCGTGGATTCCACATTTTGTGCTCATCCTTGGTTGCACGACCCCATTTATCTATCCGTGTGTGTGTTTCCGTGTGCCACACATTGCTATTGGTCTACTTGTTACACTTGCGAATTTGTGAATCTCTTTCAACATTATTGACTCTTGCTAACATTTTACATCAAATTTTTATGCCACTATCCTCACCGAGCTCCACCATAAGCCTTACTTGTGTAGGTGTGAGAAACCGACAAGAATTGGTACCAATTGTGTTATTTCCTTGTCCACATTGGAGTGATCATTGATCCACTTTCAACTTCGGCCAAGGTACATTTGGTATTCGTTCTTCTCTTTCTCCACTCATATTGGCTCGAATCTTGTGATGGATAGGCAAGGCATTTCATCTCCGGTCTTCCACAACAATGACGGTGTGTACAACTACATCAACAACAAGCTTTCCGCACAAAAGGAGGATCAAGATGCAAGGATGGAGGAGATTCGGACCTTGTTGATCAACCGTTCTTCCCCTTCATCATCCTCAAGGCGGCGACGTTCAAGTCACAAGTCTTCGGAGTGCAAAAATGATGCAAGCGCAAGTCGTCCTCGTCCACATCTCCATGGCGACCACCATCACGTTCGTGATCCATCTCGTCACGAAGGGCACGTCACCTCCAAGGAACATGTGCACGACGACGACGAACGACATCTACTATGAGCTCAAGTGCGACAACGACACCATCAAAAAGAAGATGCTCGAGATGCGCCTACCTACAAGTCCAAACAAGCTCTAATTCACACCAAGTCCAAACTTCATGACCACAAGAGAAGACCGCGAGACAAGCACCACCAAGACGGAGCTACGGCTACACCAACCACTTTGGCATCTTCGCCAAGCGACTTCAAGGCATCTTCGCCTTCGGATATATGGCATCTTCGCCAACAAGCACCTCAAGACTAAGCTCAAGAGAAGATCCCCAAGCTCAAGTCCGCGACTTCCACGAGCTACTACGACCTTGACATCGACCACGCGATTTCTTTCTATGGGACTCAAGAACCAGAGGAGTATCTCGAGTGGGAGCGTTTGATGGACGACTACCTCAAGCTACATCAAGTCCCTCCCAAACATCAAGTGAAGTGCGCCACAAGGAACTTCCACGACTACGCGTCCACATGGTGGCTTCACACACCTTCGGAGAGCTACGACATGAGTTGGCCCAAGACGAAGAGAGCTTTGCGGCGAGAGTTTGTGCCTCCAACCTACACGGAACAACTTCAACGCCAATTGGAGAACACCATCCAAGGATCCAAGTCCATCGACGAGTACTTCAAGGAGATGAAGATTGCCTTGCGACGAGCCGGCATGGACGACCCCATTTCGATGAAGTTCCACTTCATGATGGGATTGCACAACTACATCTCCAAGACGATCTTCCTCGAGAACTACAAGTCCCTCAACGACAACTACATTGGTGCTCTCTAGGCGGAACAAGAACTCATGAAGGCCAAACTTTCTCCACCCCAAGCTCACTT
>NW_025237436.1:0-4684 GCF_018294505.1 Triticum aestivum
TAGCCTTCTAAGGCCCAGCCGGCACCCTCTCATCCTAACCCTAGGCCCAGCCGAACCATCTCCCTCGCATCTTCCCTCGCGCCGCCAGAAGCCCCCACGCCCGACCCCCATCTCCTTGATCCCCCTTGTTCTCCTGCCGAACCGCAGCCTCTGCCCGATCCTCACCCTCTCCCTCTCGTCCTCATCCAGCGCCGCCACACACACATCGCCTCCTCCTCCATCCTCTGTTGCAACCTCGCGCGCCCAAGGCCCCGAGCAGGAGCGTCGTCCTTGTCTCCTCGCGACCTCGAGCATGTCCTCGCTCGCGCCTCCTCTGTTCCCATGGTGAAGCCGCCCAGCCCCAGCCACCAGTGCGCCATGACAAGTCCCGCCGCCGTGTCCGGTCGCTGCCGGCAACCACGACCAACGCCGGCCTCGACCTCCTTCCTCACACGCGGCCCGCCTCCTTCATCTCCTGCGCGCCCACGCCACCGCCCATCGATGGCCGCTGCGCAGCCCCGATGATGCGGAGCATCCTGCGGACATCACCATGTGAAGAGTCCATTTGGCAAGTGACACGTGCGACCTCTACTTCACATACACAAAGGTGAATCATATCCTTTACACGTGCTCACTTGACCCCTTCGAGGATGGTATACTACTTGACACTTCTCCCCATGCATAAGTATTGTCGGAACGCTGCGGACGACGTGGAGGAGTGCAAGCGCCAAGGAACACCTACACCATCCGCGAGGGAAGCGTGGAAACGAAGACGCAAGAAGAAGAGCTATCGAAGAAGCTCCAGCCACCGGACGACCAGTCGGGTCCGGACGTCCGGCGCCTGAAGATCCACCGGACGACCGGTGTCCCTGCACCCGAGCCAAACGAGCGGACGTCCGACGCCACCGGACGACCGGCGACCGGACGACCGGTCCAGACTAGAAATCCGCTACACCAGCATCCGAGTCAGAACGAGCAGACGACCGGCCCCTACCGGACGTCCGGCCGCCCACGAGCCACCGGACGACCGGTCCCCAGCGGACGTCCGGTACCTGGCTGTGTCCAGTTGCGGGCTGAGGCCCATGTACCCCTTCACTTCACCCTCATTTGCACTAAGACTATAAATAGACCTCTCCCTCCTCCTTTCTAGGGTTAGCGTTGTGATAGCTCATTTGAGAGATTGAGCTACGCTCATCCATATCAGATCTCCTCCTTGCGAGTGACCGCGGCCTCTTCGGAGAAGATCCCCTTTGGATTCAAGCCCCCTTTCTAAGGGAAGATCCCCCCGTGGATTCAAGACCTCCTCACGGAGAAGACCGGCTACCCTTGTATCGTCCTTAGTTGTCCGTGGATCGTGTATCTTCTCTTATGTATTCGAGGATCTAGCGCATGTGTGATTCTTGTTGGTTGAGTGATTCTCTCGTGTTTCCTCTTGTGTTTTCCCTCGTGTTCCCCTCGTGTTCTTTGCGTTCTTGGACGGGATCCACTCCTTTCATGAAAGATCGGCCCCTAGGGTTCCTACCCTGCATCATCTTGGTATCATGAGCCACGTTGATCATGATTTCGGAGCCTCCCCACCGTTTTCTAGCCTTCTTTTGCTTGATTTCTTCCTAAATTCGAAAATCCCCACCAAAAATAGCCCCAAATTTTTTTTGTGATTTGTTGGTTTGATGATGTTTTGTTGATTTTGATCCATGGATTTGCTTGGTTTCGAGTGGATCTAGCATTTCCCCAAGTTTCCCCATCTTTCATCCATGAAATCCCATCAATTTTGACCCCAAAATCCCCAAATTCCGCCCAAAATCGCGTCCTGAATCTCGGATCTGGAGTTGACCCCGATACACCGGACGACCGTCATCTTACCGGACGTCCGGAGCCGCAGGAACCACCGGACGTCCGACCTTACCGGACGACCGGAACCCCCTAACCCGAGCAGAATCAGCGGATTTCCGACCCGACCGGACGTCCGGCGACCGGACGACCGTTTTTTCCGGATGTCCGCTACTTGTAGATATCACCTTCGCTGATTTTTATTTCGGCCATAACTAATTCATCCGGAGTCCGATTTTCGCGTTCTTTAGCTCGTTGAAAAGCTCTTGACATCCTCCTTCCCACAAAAATACAACCAACATCTTTTGACTCCGTCAAATTTTTACAATTTTGGCATCTTTGCCTAGGGCTTCCACCACATCATCCGCTACACCACCACCGACTCCCGCAACCAAACCAATATTGATCCCCAGCGCATATGTGGTTGCTTGAGGAGTGATTTGAGTCTCCTAAGGTGTCTAGGCTACTTAGGGACGGTTGCTTCTTCATCAACCACCACCACCACTTCCGCATAGGCTTGACCACTATACACTTCCGTCACCCCAACTTAACCCAATTTTGTTTGTGTTGTGAATTGTGTCTCCTAAGGTGTTTCGGCTACTTAGGGACCGTGCTTTCAACTCTGACACCGTGTATAGTCCACCACCATAACCTCCACTTCCGCATTGCCTATGGCAACACCACCGCATTCCGCTACCACCATTTGACTTTTGTCCTTGAGATTTTGAGTTGTGGTTTTTCCGTTTCCTAAGGTGTTTCGGCTACTTAGGGACGAGTCTCCATCATCTTGGTATCTCCATCAAGATCACCGCCACTCATCATCGACACGGACGGTAACCTCCATATCATCTTGGTATCGTGGTACCCCTCCATTGTATTTTCCCTTGTCATTGCATTGATAACCCCTATCCCATTTTGTGTTACTTGCCTATCAAGACTAGCCATTTGAGTATTGCCGGCAACGTTACTTGTGCACATTAGTGATCCACCCTTGCATTGCATACATACCATATCATATTGGTATCATCATATCATCCCTTGTGCCTCAAGTTTGTTCCTGCATATATACAATTGCTATCTTGGTTTGTGCATTTCGCAAAGTGGCCATATACAAAGAAAAAGAAAAGGAGAAAGAACATCGAAGCTTGTAAGCAAGTGCCATAGCATCATACCCCATTGCATATAAGCTTGTCGTATAAGATCATCTTGGATCACCTTGTGAGAAACACCGGGAACCATACATATATAGCATACTTGGGATAGAAAGTGGATACATTTTGCATCTTATAGGTTGTGCACAAGTGTCGTATCCGCCTATAGAGCAATCGTGCTAGCGTCTCTCTTGAGTTGTGCAACACGAGCGTTTTCCGTGGATTCCACATTTTGTGCTCATCCTTGGTTGCACGACCCCATTTATCTATCCGTGTGTGTGTTTCCGTGTGCCACACATTGCTATTGGTCTACTTGTTACACTTGCGAATTTGTGAATCTCTTTCAACATTATTGACTCTTGCTAACATTTTACATCAAATTTTTATGCCACTATCCTCACCGAGCTCCACCATAAGCCTTACTTGTGTAGGTGTGAGAAACCGACAAGAATTGGTACCAATTGTGTTATTTCCTTGTCCACATTGGAGTGATCATTGATCCACTTTCAACTTCGGCCAAGGTACATTTGGTATTCGTTCTTCTCTTTCTCCACTCATATTGGCTCGAATCTTGTGATGGATAGGCAAGGCATTTCATCTCCGGTCTTCCACAACAATGACGGTGTGTACAACTACATCAACAACAAGCTTTCCGCACAAAAGGAGGATCAAGATGCAAGGATGGAGGAGATTCGGACCTTGTTGATCAACCGTTCTTCCCCTTCATCATCCTCAAGGCGGCGACGTTCAAGTCACAAGTCTTCGGAGTGCAAAAATGATGCAAGCGCAAGTCGTCCTCGTCCACATCTCCATGGCGACCACCATCACGTTCGTGATCCATCTCGTCACGAAGGGCACGTCACCTCCAAGGAACATGTGCACGACGACGACGAACGACATCTACTATGAGCTCAAGTGCGACAACGACACCATCAAAAAGAAGATGCTCGAGATGCGCCTACCTACAAGTCCAAACAAGCTCTAATTCACACCAAGTCCAAACTTCATGACCACAAGAGAAGACCGCGAGACAAGCACCACCAAGACGGAGCTACGGCTACACCAACCACTTTGGCATCTTCGCCAAGCGACTTCAAGGCATCTTCGCCTTCGGATATATGGCATCTTCGCCAACAAGCACCTCAAGACTAAGCTCAAGAGAAGATCCCCAAGCTCAAGTCCGCGACTTCCACGAGCTACTACGACCTTGACATCGACCACGCGATTTCTTTCTATGGGACTCAAGAACCAGAGGAGTATCTCGAGTGGGAGCGTTTGATGGACGACTACCTCAAGCTACATCAAGTCCCTCCCAAACATCAAGTGAAGTGCGCCACAAGGAACTTCCACGACTACGCGTCCACATGGTGGCTTCACACACCTTCGGAGAGCTACGACATGAGTTGGCCCAAGACGAAGAGAGCTTTGCGGCGAGAGTTTGTGCCTCCAACCTACACGGAACAACTTCAACGCCAATTGGAGAACACCATCCAAGGATCCAAGTCCATCGACGAGTACTTCAAGGAGATGAAGATTGCCTTGCGACGAGCCGGCATGGACGACCCCATTTCGATGAAGTTCCACTTCATGATGGGATTGCACAACTACATCTCCAAGACGATCTTCCTCGAGAACTACAAGTCCCTCAACGACAACTACATTGGTGCTCTCTAGGCGGAACAAGAACTCATGAAGGCCAAACTTTCTCCACCCCAAGCTCACTT
>NW_025237437.1:0-4684 GCF_018294505.1 Triticum aestivum
ATTCTTGGAATATTACTCACCATTTTGGGGTCCCAAAGCGATTTGCATAGTTGTTGAACCCAAGGTGCGCTTACGTGTCGGTCATCAACACTCACAGTTTTGGCCGATTCTGGCCCGTCTCTTGCACTATCACTCATTGTTTTGGGGTCCCAGAGTGATTTCCACAACTGACGAACCCCAGGGTGCGTTTACGTGTCGGTTATCAACACTCGCAATTTTGGCCAATTCTGGTTCATTTCATGCACTATTACTCACCGTTTTGTGGTCCTAGAGCGATTTCCACGATTGACGATCCCTCGGGTGCATTTATGTCTCGGTCATCAACACTCGCAGTTCTGGCCGACTCTGCCCCGTTTTATGGACTGTTACTCATTGTTTTGGGGTCCCGGAGCGATTTCCACGATTGACGCACCCCGGGGTGCGTTTATATGTTGTCCACCAGCAATCTTAGTTTTTTTCGATTCTGGGCTCTTCCATGGACTATTACTCACCATTTTGGGGTCCTAGAGCTATTTCCACGATTGACAATCCCGAAGGTGCGTTTACGTGTCCGTCGTTAGCACTTGCAATTTTGGCCGATTCTTGCCTGTTTCGTGGACTATCACTCACCGTTTTGGGGTCCGAAAGTGATTTCCATGGTTGTTGAACCCTAAGGTGCGCGTACGTTTTGGTCATCAACAATCACTGTTTGGGCTGATTCTGGCCCGATTCTTGGACTATTACTCACTGTTTTGCGGTCCCAAAGCGATTTCCATTGTTGTTGAACCACAAGGTGCGCTTACGTGCCGGTCGTCAACACTCGCAGTTTTGGCCGATTCTGGCCCATTTCTTGGACTATTACTCACTGTTTTGGGGTCCGGGAGTGATTTCCACGATTGACGAACCCTGGGGTGCGTTTGTGTGTCGGTCATCAACACTCGTAGTTTCGGCCGATTCTGGCCCGTTTCATGGACTATTACTCAGTTTTGGGGCCCCGAAGTGATTTCCACAACTGACGAACCCAAGGGTGCGTTTATGTGTTGGTTATCAACACTCACAATTTGGGCCAATTCTGGTTCATTTCGTGCACTATTACTCACCGTTTTGGGGTCCTAGAGCGATTCCACGATTGACGATCCCTGGGGTGCATTTATGTGTCGGTCATCAACACTCACAGTTTTGGCCGACTCTGCCCCGTTTCATGGACTATTACTCATTGTTTTGGGGTCCCGGAGGGATTTCCATGATTGACGCACCCCGGGATGCGTTTACGTGTCGTTCACCAGCAATCCTAGTTTTGTTCGATTCTGGGCTCTTTCATGGTCTATTACTCACCATTTTGGGGTCCCAGAGCTATTTCCACGATTAACGATCCCCGGGGTGCGTTTACGTGTCCGTCGTCAACCCTCGGAATTATGGCCGATTCTGGCCCGTTTCGTGGACTATTACTCACCGTTTTGGGGTCTGAAAGCGATTTCCAAGGTTGTTGAACCCTAAGGTGCGCTTACGTGTCTGTCATAAACAATCACAGTTTGGGCTGATTCTGGCCCGATTCATGGACTATTGCTCACCATTTTGGGGTCCCAGAGCTATTTCCACGATTGACGATCCCCTGGGTGCGTTTACGTGTCCGTCGACAACACTCGCGATTTTGGCCGATTCTGGCCCGTTTCGTGGACTATTACTCACCGTTTTGGGGTCCGAAAGCGATTTCGATGGTTGTTGAACCCTAAGGTGCGCTTACGTGTCGGTCATCAACAATCGCAGTTTGGGCTGATTCTGGCCCGATTCTTGGAATATTACTCACCATTTTGGGGTCCCAAAGCGATTTGCATAGTTGTTGAACCCAAGGTGCGCTTACGTGTCGGTCATCAACACTCACAGTTTTGGCCGATTCTGGCCCGTCTCTTGCACTATCACTCATTGTTTTGGGGTCCCAGAGTGATTTCCACAACTGACGAACCCCAGGGTGCGTTTACGTGTCGGTTATCAACACTCGCAATTTTGGCCAATTCTGGTTCATTTCATGCACTATTACTCACCGTTTTGTGGTCCTAGAGCGATTTCCACGATTGACGATCCCTCGGGTGCATTTATGTCTCGGTCATCAACACTCGCAGTTCTGGCCGACTCTGCCCCGTTTCATGGACTGTTACTCATTGTTTTGGGGTCCCGGAGCGATTTCCACGATTGACGCACCCCGGGGTGCGTTTATGTGTTGTCCACCAGCAATCTTAGTTTTGTTCGATTCTGGGCTCTTCCATGGACTATTACTCACCATTTTGGGGTCCTAGAGCTATTTCCACGATTGACAATCCCGAAGGTGCGTTTATGTGTCCGTCGTTAGCACTTGCAATTTTGGCCGATTCTTGCCTGTTTCGTGGACTATCACTCACCGTTTTGGGGTCCGAAAGTGATTTCCATGGTTGTTGAACCCTAAGGTGCGCGTACGTTTTGGTCATCAACAATCGCTGTTTGGGCTGATTCTGGCCCGATTCTTGGACTATTACTCACTGTTTTGCGGTCCCAAAGCGATTTCCATTGTTGTTGAACCACAAGGTGCGCTTACGTGTCGGTCGTCAACACTCGCAGTTTTGGCCGATTCTGGCCCATTTCTTGGACTATTACTCACTGTTTTGGGGTCCGGGAGTGATTTCCACGATTGACGAACCCTGGGGTGCGTTTGTGTGTCGGTCATCAACACTCGTAGTTTCGGCCGATTCTGGCCCGTTTCATGGACTATTACTCAGTTTTGGGGCCCCGAAGTGATTTCCACAACTGACGAACCCAAGGGTGCGTTTATGTGTTGGTTATCAACACTCACAATTTGGGCCAATTCTGGTTCATTTCGTGCACTATTACTCACCGTTTTGGGGTCCTAGAGCGATTCCACGATTGACGATCCCTGGGGTGCGTTTATGTGTCGGTCATCAACACTCACAGTTTTGGCCGACTCTGCCCCGTTTCATGGACTATTACTCATTGTTTTGGGGTCCCGGAGGGATTTCCACGATTGACGCACCCCGGGATGCGTTTACGTGTCGTTCACCAGCAATCCTAGTTTTGTTCGATTCTGGGCTCTTTCATGGTCTATTACTCACTATTTTGGGGTCCCAGAGCTATTTCCACGATTAACGATCCCCGGGGTGCGTTTACGTGTCCGTCGTCAACCCTCGGAATTATGCCCGATTCTGGCCCGTTTCGTGGACTATTACTCACCGTTTTGGGGTCTGAAAGCGATTTCCAAGGTTGTTGAACCCTAAGGTGCGCTTACGTGTCTGTCATAAACAATCACAGTTTGGGCTGATTCTGGCCCGATTCATGGACTATTGCTCACCATTTTGGGGTCCCAGAGCTATTTCCACGATTGACGATCCCCTGGGTGCGTTTACGTGTCCGTCGACAACACTCACGATTTTGGCCGATTCTGGCCCGTTTCGTGGACTATTACTCACCGTTTTGGGGTCCGAAAGCGATTTCGATGGTTGTTGAACCCTAAGGTGGGCTTACGTGTCGGTCATCAACAATCGCAGTTTGGGCTGATTCTGGCCCGATTCTTGGAATATTACTCACCATTTTGGGGTCCCAAAGCGATTTGCATAGTTGTTGAACCCAAGGTGCGCTTACGTGTCGGTCATCAACACTCACAGTTTTGGCCGATTCTAGCCCGTCTCTTGCACTATCACTCATTGTTTTGGGGTCCCAGAGTGATTTCCACAACTGACGAACCCCAGGGTGCGTTTACGTGTCGGTTATCAACACTCGCAATTTTGGCCAATTCTGGTTCATTTCATGCACTATTACTCACCGTTTTGTGGTCCTAGAGCGATTTCCACGATTGACGATCCCTCGGGTGCATTTATGTCTCGGTCATCAACACTCGCAGTTCTAGCCGACTCTGCCCCGTTTCATGGACTGTTACTCATTGTTTTGGGGTCCCGGAGCGATTTCCACGATTGACGCACCCCGGGGTGCGTTTATGTGTTGTCCACCAGCAATCTTAGTTTTGTTCGATTCTGGGCTCTTCCATGGACTATTACTCACCATTTTGGGGTCCCAGAGCTATTTCCACGATTGAAAATCCCGAAGGTGCGTTTACGTGTCCGTCGTTAGCACTTGCAATTTTGGCCGATTCTTGCCTGTTTCGTGGACTATCACTCACCGTTTTGGGGTCCGAAAGTGATTTCCATGGTTGTTGAACCCTAAGGAGCGCGTACGTTTTGGTCATCAACAATCGCTGTTTGGGCTGATTCTGGCCCGATTCTTGGACTATTACTCACTGTTTTGCGGTCCCAAAGCGATTTCCATTGTTGTTGAACCACAAGGTGCGCTTACGTGTCGGTCGTCAACACTCGCAGTTTTGGCCGATTCTGGCCCATTTCTTGGACTATGACTCACTGTTTTGGGGTCCGGGAGTGATTTCCACGATTGACGAACCCTGGGGTGCGTTTGTGTGTCGGTCATCAACACTCGTAGTTTCGGCCGATTCTGGCCCGTTTCATGGACTATTACTCAGTTTTGGGGCCCCGAAGTGATTTCCACAACTGACGAACCCAAGGGTGCGTTTATGTGTTGGTTATCAACACTCACAATTTGGGCCAATTCTGGTTCATTTCGTGCACTATTACTCACCGTTTTGGGGTCCTAGAGCGATTCCACGATTGACGATCCCTGGGGTGCATTTATGTGTCGGTCATCAACACTC
>NW_025237438.1:0-4683 GCF_018294505.1 Triticum aestivum
CTATCGTACATCCACGTTGATGGAGACTTCAACCCACGGAGGGTAACGGTTGCGCGAGTCCATGGAGGGCTCCACCCATGAAGGGTCCACGAAGAAGCAACCTTGTCTATCCCATCATGTCCATCGCCCACGAAGGACTTTCCTCACTAGCGGTAGATCTTTACGAAGTAGGCGATCTCCTTGCCCTTACAAACTCCTTGGTTCAACTCCACAATCTTTGTCAGAGGCTCCCAAGTGACACCTAGCCAATCTAGGAGACACCACTCTCCAAGAAGTAACAAATGGTGTGTTGATGATGAACTCCTTGCTCTTGTGCTTCAAATGATAGTCTCCCCAATACTCAACTCTCTCTCACAGGATATGGATTCGGTGGAAAAAATATTTGAGTGGAAAGCAACTTGGGGAAGGCTAGAGATCAAGATTCATATGGTGGGAATGGAATATCTTGGCCTCAACACATGAGTAGGTGGTTCTCTCTCAGAAAATGTATATTGGAAGTGTAGGTATATTCTGATGGCTCTCTCCATGAATGAAGAGTGGGTGGAGGGGTATATATAGCCTCCACACAAAATCTAACCGTTACACACAATTTACCAATCTCAGTGAGACCAAATTGAAAAACTCGGTCGGACCGATTTAGCAAACCTAGTGACCGTTAGGGTTTTCGGTGGGACCGACTGGATCAACTCGGTGGGACCGATGTGCTAGGGTGAGGGTAAGTCCAAAACTCGGTTTGACCGATTACTCAAACTCAGTGAGACCGATTTGGGTAATAAGCGAAACAGAGAGTTGGCCAAGCAAACTCGGTGGGGCCGATTGCATATCTCGGTGGGACCAAAAATATTGCCACAGGTAACAGAGAGTTTGCAAGCCCATCTCGGTGAGACCGAGATCCCATCGGTGAGACCGAACTGATTAGGCTTTCTGGCAGTGGCTATGTCAACTGAACTCGGTGGCTCTGGATAGAAAGAATCGGTGGGGCCGAGTTTGACTTTTGGTTTAGGACATATTTGGAAGTGAGAAAGTGGTTGAGGGCTTTGGAGCATATCACTAAGCACTTTGAGAAAGCAATCCATTAAGCAACACCTCATCCCTTCTTAATAGTATTAGCTTTCCTATAGACTCAAATGTGATCTTGGATCACTAAAATAGAAAATGTGGAGTCTTGATCTTGAAGCTTGAGCCAATCCTTTGTCCTTAGCATTTTGAAGGGGTTCCACATCCTCTGGTCCATGCCAATTCATTTTTGAACTTATCTGAAACATACTAGGTAAAAGTGTTAGTCTAACAAGAGATATGTTGTCATTAATTACCAAAACCACCTAGGGAGGACTTGTGCTTTCAATCTCCCCCTTTTTGGTAATTGATGGCAACATACATCAAGGCTTTAGATAAAGATATAGAGAATAACAAGTAAAGCTTTGGAAAGACATGTAACAAGCATAGGCTCCCCCTACATGTATGCAAACATGTGAATATGTTATATAGAAGCATGTGAGAGCATAACCATGACAGAGTAGCAATGTGTTACATGTATCTTGGCTATATGCATCAGAGCAAGTGATGAAAATATGAGAAATGTACCTTCATGCCCATGAGTCCTTCTTGCAAACAGTATGTACATCAGCAAGAATTTCTCATACACATGACTATGATGCATATACTTACCTTGTGGTCTTGAGTTGGCTAGGATGGGATGAGCCTGCGTAAACAAGGTTAGATAACACAGATGCACCCACTAGCTAGAGCAGACAAAAGAAACCACAAGAGTACCAAGACTGGGATGACATGTAGAGTGAGTACAGAGTACCACGATAGATATTGACATGTCCCCAAAGAGAAAGATATGCAATGAATTTACTGAATTTCTTTCCCTTGGATGTCTTGCTCCCCCTGAATCTAGCATGGTATGCTGGGAGAAGATAGGGAACGGAAAAACAGAGCTCAAAGAAATAAATGAACAGAGCTAATGCAAATAAGCACATATGAACATGTCTTTCCCCCAAGAAGACATGTGGCATCTCTCCTCTTGAACATCAAGCATCTGGGATCCTTGAGGATTACTCTTTCCTGGAGTATTCCCTCCCCCTAGAGATATTATTAAGCTTTGATGTGATCTATCTCTCCCCCTTTGACATCAATTTCCAAGAAGGGTCTTCTGGAATTTGTTGTGAATGGGTTCGGTCCTTGAATCACAGTACAAAGCATTAAGGTAAGTGTGATGCTTGCAGAGGACAAGATTCATTGAGTGGAGCTGGATCAAGAATAAAGCAGGAATAAATGGCAAAGTGTTTTTCCTGTAGTGAAATCGGTGTCACCGAGTTGTATGCTTCGGTTGCTCCGAAAATCTTCGGCTAGACCGGAGACATGAAACCGGTGGAACCGAGTTCATCGCAAAGAAAAACACTTGTCACCTTAGCTCACTAGACAAATAAGATCTCACAAAGATTTGCAATGAATTGGATGCAGAAAATGCAGAACGAAAAGAAAAGAAAAGAAACTAAGAGATCTAGATGAAGCCCCTTTTTTTGAAAGGGGGAACAAATATGCATGAGACAAATGCAAGAACACAGAAAAGGAACACAAGAGAACTTCATCTAGAGATGGTCGGCGACAAAGTCACCTATGTTAGAGTACATTGACTTAGGCGTCAAGTGAGATCACTTGATCATAGGTCGTACTCATCGTTTAAGCTCAAAATGGGGTTACCATTTTTTGTTTAAGTATCTTGATGTATTCACATCTTGTCGAGTTGCTTTGACTCATGACTTGGAGTAAAGCTACTCTAAGATGGAATAACATGCCTTGGGTGGCGCTGTTGATCTTGATCATGTAGTTGAACTTGTGTGGGTTGCTCAAGGTTGATGTAGCCCTTCAAGAGTTGGGAGCACCCTTTGGATTTTGAGTTCATCTACCTACATGGGTTAGTTTTTGCAAGGAAGAGCACTTGTGTATCCAACATGACAATCATGAAGCTCAACATAGAATTTGTCAAAGGATATGTTTGAAAGGTTTCGTGTTTCCTTGTATTCAACCACCGTTGTGTAGAGACTTGGTGATGTAGAGATTGCTCAAGAGGTGAGTGATTTGCAATCTCATAGATTTAGATTCATCCAAGTACCTACATGGGTTACATAACATGCAAGGTGCGAATATATCCAAGACATAAGATTATCATCATAAGAGAAATATCAAGGATTAGTCATAAGCTCAAGTCTTGCATGTATCCAATGGAGTTCCTACTCCAAGTTTGAAGCATCAATGATGTTCAATTCACCTCTTAACCTGCAAAACACTTTCTCATCAAGTGGTTTAGTAAATATATCCGCTAATTGCTTATCGGTGCGAACATGCTTAAGGTTTATGTCACCTTAGCAATGTGATCTCGAATGAAATGATGACGAACTTCAATATGCTTAGTTCGAAAGTGTTGCACGGGATTGTGAGCAATTTTGATAGCACTTTCATTGTCACAAAGTAATGGAACATGTTTCACATATATCCCATAATCTTTAAGAGTTTGGGTCATCCAGAGTAATTGAGCACAACATGAACCAGCGGCAATGTATTCCGCTTCGGCGGTGGATAAGGATACTGAGTTTTGTTTCTTGGAAGACCAAGACACAAGAGATCTACCAAGGAATTGACAAGTACCCTAAGTGGACTTTCTATCAACCTTGTCACCGGCATAGTCCAAGTCGGAGTAGCCAACAAGATCAAAGGAAGCCCTCTTTGGATACCAAATGCCAAAATTTGGTGTATGTATTAAGTATCTCACTATCCTCTTCACGGCCTTAAGATGACATTCCTTAGGAGCAGCTTGATATCGTGCACACATGCACACACTTAACATGATATCGGGACGTGAAGCACATAGATATAACAATGAACTAATCATAGAGTGGTAAACTTTTTGATCAACCGGTTCACCATCTTTGGTCAAATCAAGATGGCCACTAGTAGGCATGTGTGTAGTCATACCTTTGCATTATTGCATATTGAACTTCTTGAATAAGTCCTTGGTGTACTTCGTTTGAGAGACAAAGGTGCCTTCCTTAGTTTGCTTGATTTGCAAACCAAGAAAGAATTTGAGTTCACTCATCATAGACATCTCAAACTTCACCGACATTAGCTTCCCAAACTTTTCACTAAAATGAGGGTTAGTTGATCCAAATATAATATCATCAACATAAATTTGGCATACAAATAGTTCTCCATTAACCCTTTTAGTAAAAAGAGTAGAATCTATTTTTCCAATTTCAAAGCCTTTTTCAATAAGGAACTTGGTCAAGCATTTATACCATGCTCTAGGAGCTTGTTTAAGACCATAAAGGGATTTGTGAAGTTTGTAGACATGATTAGGTTTCTTAGGATTGACAAAGCCGGGAGGTTGCTTAACATAAACTTCCTCCTCAATTTCACCATTTAGAAAAGCACTTTTAATGTCCATTTGGTACAAAGTGATATCATGGTGATTAGCATAAGCAAGTAAGATGCGAATGGACTCAAGTCTAGCAACGGGAGCATATGTCTCACCATAGTCCATACCTTCGACTTGTGTGTAGCCTTGGGCGACGAGACGTGCTTTGTTGTGAACCACTTGTCCATCTTTATCTTGCTTGTTGCGAAACACCCATTTGCTACCAATGATGTTGTTGTTGTTGTTGTCGGTCTTTTCAACCA
>NW_025237439.1:0-4683 GCF_018294505.1 Triticum aestivum
CTATCGTACATCCACGTTGATGGAGACTTCAACCCACGGAGGGTAACGGTTGCGCGAGTCCATGGAGGGCTCCACCCATGAAGGGTCCACGAAGAAGCAACCTTGTCTATCCCATCATGTCCATCGCCCACGAAGGACTTTCCTCACTAGCGGTAGATCTTTACGAAGTAGGCGATCTCCTTGCCCTTACAAACTCCTTGGTTCAACTCCACAATCTTTGTCAGAGGCTCCCAAGTGACACCTAGCCAATCTAGGAGACACCACTCTCCAAGAAGTAACAAATGGTGTGTTGATGATGAACTCCTTGCTCTTGTGCTTCAAATGATAGTCTCCCCAATACTCAACTCTCTCTCACAGGATATGGATTCGGTGGAAAAAATATTTGAGTGGAAAGCAACTTGGGGAAGGCTAGAGATCAAGATTCATATGGTGGGAATGGAATATCTTGGCCTCAACACATGAGTAGGTGGTTCTCTCTCAGAAAATGTATATTGGAAGTGTAGGTATATTCTGATGGCTCTCTCCATGAATGAAGAGTGGGTGGAGGGGTATATATAGCCTCCACACAAAATCTAACCGTTACACACAATTTACCAATCTCAGTGAGACCAAATTGAAAAACTCGGTCGGACCGATTTAGCAAACCTAGTGACCGTTAGGGTTTTCGGTGGGACCGACTGGATCAACTCGGTGGGACCGATGTGCTAGGGTGAGGGTAAGTCCAAAACTCGGTTTGACCGATTACTCAAACTCAGTGAGACCGATTTGGGTAATAAGCGAAACAGAGAGTTGGCCAAGCAAACTCGGTGGGGCCGATTGCATATCTCGGTGGGACCAAAAATATTGCCACAGGTAACAGAGAGTTTGCAAGCCCATCTCGGTGAGACCGAGATCCCATCGGTGAGACCGAACTGATTAGGCTTTCTGGCAGTGGCTATGTCAACTGAACTCGGTGGCTCTGGATAGAAAGAATCGGTGGGGCCGAGTTTGACTTTTGGTTTAGGACATATTTGGAAGTGAGAAAGTGGTTGAGGGCTTTGGAGCATATCACTAAGCACTTTGAGAAAGCAATCCATTAAGCAACACCTCATCCCTTCTTAATAGTATTAGCTTTCCTATAGACTCAAATGTGATCTTGGATCACTAAAATAGAAAATGTGGAGTCTTGATCTTGAAGCTTGAGCCAATCCTTTGTCCTTAGCATTTTGAAGGGGTTCCACATCCTCTGGTCCATGCCAATTCATTTTTGAACTTATCTGAAACATACTAGGTAAAAGTGTTAGTCTAACAAGAGATATGTTGTCATTAATTACCAAAACCACCTAGGGAGGACTTGTGCTTTCAATCTCCCCCTTTTTGGTAATTGATGGCAACATACATCAAGGCTTTAGATAAAGATATAGAGAATAACAAGTAAAGCTTTGGAAAGACATGTAACAAGCATAGGCTCCCCCTACATGTATGCAAACATGTGAATATGTTATATAGAAGCATGTGAGAGCATAACCATGACAGAGTAGCAATGTGTTACATGTATCTTGGCTATATGCATCAGAGCAAGTGATGAAAATATGAGAAATGTACCTTCATGCCCATGAGTCCTTCTTGCAAACAGTATGTACATCAGCAAGAATTTCTCATACACATGACTATGATGCATATACTTACCTTGTGGTCTTGAGTTGGCTAGGATGGGATGAGCCTGCGTAAACAAGGTTAGATAACACAGATGCACCCACTAGCTAGAGCAGACAAAAGAAACCACAAGAGTACCAAGACTGGGATGACATGTAGAGTGAGTACAGAGTACCACGATAGATATTGACATGTCCCCAAAGAGAAAGATATGCAATGAATTTACTGAATTTCTTTCCCTTGGATGTCTTGCTCCCCCTGAATCTAGCATGGTATGCTGGGAGAAGATAGGGAACGGAAAAACAGAGCTCAAAGAAATAAATGAACAGAGCTAATGCAAATAAGCACATATGAACATGTCTTTCCCCCAAGAAGACATGTGGCATCTCTCCTCTTGAACATCAAGCATCTGGGATCCTTGAGGATTACTCTTTCCTGGAGTATTCCCTCCCCCTAGAGATATTATTAAGCTTTGATGTGATCTATCTCTCCCCCTTTGACATCAATTTCCAAGAAGGGTCTTCTGGAATTTGTTGTGAATGGGTTCGGTCCTTGAATCACAGTACAAAGCATTAAGGTAAGTGTGATGCTTGCAGAGGACAAGATTCATTGAGTGGAGCTGGATCAAGAATAAAGCAGGAATAAATGGCAAAGTGTTTTTCCTGTAGTGAAATCGGTGTCACCGAGTTGTATGCTTCGGTTGCTCCGAAAATCTTCGGCTAGACCGGAGACATGAAACCGGTGGAACCGAGTTCATCGCAAAGAAAAACACTTGTCACCTTAGCTCACTAGACAAATAAGATCTCACAAAGATTTGCAATGAATTGGATGCAGAAAATGCAGAACGAAAAGAAAAGAAAAGAAACTAAGAGATCTAGATGAAGCCCCTTTTTTTGAAAGGGGGAACAAATATGCATGAGACAAATGCAAGAACACAGAAAAGGAACACAAGAGAACTTCATCTAGAGATGGTCGGCGACAAAGTCACCTATGTTAGAGTACATTGACTTAGGCGTCAAGTGAGATCACTTGATCATAGGTCGTACTCATCGTTTAAGCTCAAAATGGGGTTACCATTTTTTGTTTAAGTATCTTGATGTATTCACATCTTGTCGAGTTGCTTTGACTCATGACTTGGAGTAAAGCTACTCTAAGATGGAATAACATGCCTTGGGTGGCGCTGTTGATCTTGATCATGTAGTTGAACTTGTGTGGGTTGCTCAAGGTTGATGTAGCCCTTCAAGAGTTGGGAGCACCCTTTGGATTTTGAGTTCATCTACCTACATGGGTTAGTTTTTGCAAGGAAGAGCACTTGTGTATCCAACATGACAATCATGAAGCTCAACATAGAATTTGTCAAAGGATATGTTTGAAAGGTTTCGTGTTTCCTTGTATTCAACCACCGTTGTGTAGAGACTTGGTGATGTAGAGATTGCTCAAGAGGTGAGTGATTTGCAATCTCATAGATTTAGATTCATCCAAGTACCTACATGGGTTACATAACATGCAAGGTGCGAATATATCCAAGACATAAGATTATCATCATAAGAGAAATATCAAGGATTAGTCATAAGCTCAAGTCTTGCATGTATCCAATGGAGTTCCTACTCCAAGTTTGAAGCATCAATGATGTTCAATTCACCTCTTAACCTGCAAAACACTTTCTCATCAAGTGGTTTAGTAAATATATCCGCTAATTGCTTATCGGTGCGAACATGCTTAAGGTTTATGTCACCTTAGCAATGTGATCTCGAATGAAATGATGACGAACTTCAATATGCTTAGTTCGAAAGTGTTGCACGGGATTGTGAGCAATTTTGATAGCACTTTCATTGTCACAAAGTAATGGAACATGTTTCACATATATCCCATAATCTTTAAGAGTTTGGGTTATCCAGAGTAATTGAGCACAACATGAACCAGTGGCAATGTATTCCGCTTCGGCGGTGGATAAGGATACTGAGTTTTGTTTCTTGGAAGACCAAGACACAAGAGATCTACCAAGGAATTGACAAGTACCCTAAGTGGACTTTCTATCAACCTTGTCACCGGCATAGTCCAAGTCGGAGTAGCCAACAAGATCAAAGGAAGCCCTCTTTGGATACCAAATGCCAAAATTTGGTGTATGTATTAAGTATCTCACTATCCTCTTCACGGCCTTAAGATGACATTCCTTAGGAGCAGCTTGATATCGTGCACACATGCACACACTTAACATGATATCGGGACGTGAAGCACATAGATATAACAATGAACTAATCATAGAGTGGTAAACTTTTTGATCAACCGGTTCACCATCTTTGGTCAAATCAAGATGGCCACTAGTAGGCATGTGTGTAGTCATACCTTTGCATTATTGCATATTGAACTTCTTGAATAAGTCCTTGGTGTACTTCGTTTGAGAGACAAAGGTGCCTTCCTTAGTTTGCTTGATTTGCAAACCAAGAAAGAATTTGAGTTCACTCATCATAGACATCTCAAACTTCACCGACATTAGCTTCCCAAACTTTTCACTAAAATGAGGGTTAGTTGATCCAAATATAATATCATCAACATAAATTTGGCATACAAATAGTTCTCCATTAACCCTTTTAGTAAAAAGAGTAGAATCTATTTTTCCAATTTCAAAGCCTTTTTCAATAAGGAACTTGGTCAAGCATTTATACCATGCTCTAGGAGCTTGTTTAAGACCATAAAGGGATTTGTGAAGTTTGTAGACATGATTAGGTTTCTTAGGATTGACAAAGCCGGGAGGTTGCTTAACATAAACTTCCTCCTCAATTTCACCATTTAGAAAAGCACTTTTAATGTCCATTTGGTACAAAGTGATATCATGGTGATTAGCATAAGCAAGTAAGATGCGAATGGACTCAAGTCTAGCAACGGGAGCATATGTCTCACCATAGTCCATACCTTCGACTTGTGTGTAGCCTTGGGCGACGAGACGTGCTTTGTTGTGAACCACTTGTCCATCTTTATCTTGCTTGTTGCGAAACACCCATTTGCTACCAATGATGTTGTTGTTGTTGTTGTCGGTCTTTTCAACCA
>NW_025237440.1:0-4683 GCF_018294505.1 Triticum aestivum
GTGTGTGTGTGTGTGTGTGTGTGTGTGTGTGTGTGTGTGTGTGTGTGTGTGTGTTACACTAATAATGACCCGTGAGAATCTCGGGCACATGTTCAATTTAGCATGTTACCGGTTTTTTGGTGCATCTTTACATGTCACTACAGCATCATGGTCATGACGTCCAAAGTGGTACATCCGGCCCGTTGATCCTTCTCAGTCCCCTCCACAATCATCTACTCCCTCCGTTCCTAAATACTTGTCTTTCTAGAGATTTCAACAAGTGACTACATACGGCACAAAATAAGTGAATCTACACTTTAAAATATGTCTACATACATCCGTATGTTGAATCCATTTGAAATGCCTAGAAAGACAAGTATTTGGGAACGGAGTGAGTAGATTTAATCCATTTACGTGGTAGGGTCCTATGTAACAAAATTACACTTAAGCGCGCCTAGCATATTTGGTTTTATCTCGTATCACTCTCCATCGTGCTAGAGAGAGAGAGCGTACTGAAATACAAAAAAGAATGAGTGAAGAGTACTGGAATATTTTTTACCTTCGTTATTTTTTACTCTGCATATATTATGTCTCCTTGGAATAAACCTTGCAAAGTTGCCTCTTGTCTGCAGAAAGGTAGCACGCCCAAGTGGCTGGGCGGGACAGGCCGAACCCGATACTCCTGTATATCAGAGTCAGACACACGCAGAACGCTGACACTGCACCGGTGCACCCTACTACTCACGAACAATAATAGTGAGATGGACAACTCACGTGCTGCTCTTGGCTCTGGGTGTGGGTGAACGCACGGATCGATCGGATAGGCAAGCAGAGCTGGCATGCATGGCACATGCAGTCACGATTCCGGACACTGGCTAGACGACGGCTTTCCCGGCGATTTACGGACAGTAGACTAATTTTGACCAGTAACATGCATATGCTATTAGTCTATGTTAAAGCATGATTAATAATATAATTTGTTGTTGACTGTAACATCTCGCCATGTAATCTATAACCAATATTATAGCCAACACATGTAGTAGTGGGCTACAAGTACTACTTTTCTATTATATGGCCTATTATATACTCTCACATATCTTTTTGGAGCACTGCTACGACCGGCTGTAAGTCTAAAACCCGCTTCACTTTGCTCTCCTCTTCTTTCTCTTCCAAGTCAGCAAAGATATAGGAGTAGTATTTAAATCCTTACAGTCCGCTTATGTCACTTTATTATACTTGCTCTTACTATCCATACACTAAGGAGTAACATATGTGTGTGTCATGTCATGCAATACATAATTTATTAGGTTATAGACTCATCTTACCTTAATATGTGTAATGTTATTCATACTACTAGTAACTAGTTATGTTATCATATGTCTCTTTTTCTTCATTAATTGCTTGTCACATTATCTATTTTATCTAGATATATATGATGTTACAATATGTTACTTCCACTGTGGGCAATCGTAAACGCTCATGTGTTTTTGTGGCACCTATAGCACGGATGCCGTGGCCACCGCCGACAGCATATCTTGGGCGTTGGCACGACTACGAGCATGCAATCCTGTGTGCGTGTCCGTCCGTAGGTGGCCAGCTAACCCCAGCACTACAAGCTAGTTGCGAGTGGATGGCTGAGCTGACACGGACGGCAATGGCGGACCAGTGGCAGCCGGGGCCAGTCACGTGCATGGATCCAGCGCCTAATTAGTGGGCCATGCATATGAACAGATTAAGCTGACTTGGACCCACACATGCATGTGATGTGCCTCGGAGATGGAGTAGCTACGATCTATTAATTCATGAGTAATTCATCTTTAATCGTATCAGTACAACGAATAAAAAAAAATATACATCCAGATTTATACACCACCTAGCGACGACTATAAGCACTGAAGCTCGCCGAAGGCGCTCCGCCGTCATCGCCCCTCCTTCGCCGGAGTCGAACATGACTTGTTATAGTAGACAGTCAGAAAGTCATCGTGTCAAGGCCCCATAGGACCAGCGTACCAGAACAGCAACCACCGCTAGTGAAGAATAAGATTGATCGAAAGGATCCAACCCGAAGACACACGAACATAGACAAACAACAACTAGATCCGAGCAAATCCACAGAGGATAGATCTGCCGGAGACACACCTTCACACGCCCACCAACGATCCTAGATGCATCACCGCAATGGGGACTAGGCGGGGAGACCTTTATTCCATCTTCAGATAGGCGTCATCATCTTGTCTTCCTGAGTAGGACACAAACCCTAACAAAACTTAAAAAAAAAGACTAACAACGAAGCCCTCCTGCCGACTCTTGCTAAGATCCACCGCGCCCCCATGGCCCCAAGGCCATTGGAGATGAGGCGGACCTGCGGCGGCGCCGGCGAGAGGCATGAACCCAAGATTAGTTTTGGAGATGAGACGGAGTAGATTTCGTGCCATCGTCGTTTGATCGGACATATGGACTTGCGTCGACATTGATCGTAGCAAATAAGCACGAAAACGTACGTCAATTATGCTATGTATATGTAAGAAGCATCAAGCAAACAGCTCATACGATAGTTCGTGGGAGAAAAACTGCATGCCCGTCTTTCTGCCATGCTAGCAACAACAAGCTCATGTACGTGGAGTCGAAGCGCAGGGGGTGCACCATCCACCACCATGCATGGGGCGGGGTTTCTACGTACTTCCGACAGGCAAATTAGTGGAGCCCGCCACATCACGTTAGTTCTGTCACAATGGGCCAAAGAACCACCCGGGGGTGCCCCGAGGGGGGCACAACCCACCTGGGCACGCCTGCACAACCCACCGTGCCCTGGTGGGTTGTCCAGGCGTGCCCAGGTGGGTTGTGCCCACCTCGGTGGCCTCCTATACCCCTTCTTTGCACTATCAATTCCCAAATATTCCAAAACCCTTAGGGGTTAACCTAGATCAGAAGTTCCACCGCCGCAAGGTCTCCGTATCCGCGAAAACCAATCTAGACACCATTCCGGCACCCTGCCGGAGGAGGGAATCATCTCCAGTGGCCATCTTCATCATCCCGGCGGCCACCATGATGAGGAGGGAGTAGTCCATCCTCGCGGCTGAGGGTTTGTACCAGTAGCTATGTGTTTGATCTCTCTCTCTCTCTCTCGTGATATATATCATGGGCTTTGTTAATATAGTCGGATCATATGATGTTTCTCCCTCTATACTCTTGTTATGATGAATTGAATATTTACCCTTGAAAGTTTTGTCTTGTCGGATTGAATATTCAGAGACGAGAACACATGATGTATGTCTTGCAATATGAATACTTGAGGTGACAATGAGGTATCTTATTGATTCACCTGATATGTGTTATGGCAATCAACTCGCGGATTCCCGCGGTGATATTGGGGTAATCTATGCATAGGGGTTGATGCATGTTTTTCTCCGACGGAAACTTTGGGGTCTCTTTATAGTTCTTTGTGTGGATTGAGTATTATGAATATGAATTTGCTTTGGTGTTATTTTAGTACGAACTCTAGGATAGATCGAACGGAAAAATAGCTTTGTGTTATTTTAGTACGAACTGTTGAATAGATCGAACGGAAATAATAACTTTGAGGTGGTTTCGTGACCTACGAACAATTCCTATCTTTTGTTCTCCGCTAATATGAACTCGGGAGTGTTTCTTTTTTGCACTTTGAGGGATAATCATATGATCCAACTATGTTAGCATTGTTGAGATATTGCACTAGCGAAAGTACGGGTCCTAGGCCTCATTTTTAAGCATTGCAACACCGTTTTTGTGCCCATTTAATATTTGCTACCTTGCTATTTTTATTTATTCAGATTATAAAAATATATTTCTACCATCCATATTACACTTTTATCACCATCTCTTCGCTGAACTAGTGCACCTATACAATTTGCCATTGTATTCGGTGTGTTGGGGACACAAGAGATTTCTTGTATTTGGTTGCAGGGTCGTTTGAGAGAGACCATCTTCATCCTACACCTCTCACGGATTGATAAACCTTAGGTCATGCACTTGAGGGAAAATTGCTACTGTCCTACAAAACTCTACGCTTGGAGGCCCAACACGTGTCTACAAGAATTAAGTTCCGTGGTAGACATCAAGCTCTTTTCTGGCGCCGTTGCCGGGGAGGTGAGTGCATGAAGGTATATCTTTAGATCTTGAAATCGAATCTTTTAGTTTGTTATTTATCACTAGTTTGGTTCACAAAAGAAAACTACAAAAAAATGGAAGAGGTTGCATCATATTATTGATCATCTTTATAATATCTTTCTTGAAAATGATGGTTCGGAAAATTGTGCTCAATTGATAGAAGAAGAATTTAATAAAATGATTGGCACGAATGATGAGCATGATTTCAATGTTGTTGGTATGAACTCTTTGAATATCGATGATGCTACTGATATGCAAAACCATAAGCTTGGGGATGCTATGTTTGATGAAGATGATATTTTTAGTCCCACAAGCTTTGATGAGAAAGTTTATTATGATGATTGCATGCCTCCTATTTGCGATGATTATGGTGATGACATGTATGCTATAAAGAGTAATGATATCCAAGAAACTTGTCATCATGATTTTAATGCTCAAATTGATTATGTGAATCAAGTATCACATGATAGTTATTTTGTTGAGTTTGCTCCCACTACTATTCATGATAATAAATTTGCTTATGTGGAGAGTATTAAAATTTCTATGCTTATGCATCAT
>NW_025237441.1:0-4682 GCF_018294505.1 Triticum aestivum
ATGACGCTACTGGGCCTAATTCGGATAGGGCGTAACGGGTCTTGGATTAGCGGGCTGTAAATGGGCTATATGCGAACAGGACATTAACAGGCTTTCCATGGGCCGGCCTGCTACCTTTTGACCAAGGCAAACATGCCAACCTTTTCACAGGAATGGGCCTTTGTTGGGCCGTGCCACGTGTCGACGTATCATAGGCGCCTTCTGTCCAATGAGTGGATGACATCTGTCCCAACGATGAGCCGACACGTGTTTCCTCCAGCCAATGATGATTTTACATGTGGAAAATCCCCATTGGTCGGGGTTGTTAATGGGTTAGCGGACCCAAAACCTGACTCGATAGCTTAACGGTGTTCCGTTATGGTGGATACCACGTGTCGGTCATGCTTGACGAAGGCACTTCTATGACGCCCGATTTATCGTCATGGTAGTGGACACTTCCATGATGATAATGTTGGTAATGTTATGGAACACTTCTACGGCAGCACAGGTATGACTATCTTGATTCTGTCATAAAATCGTCATGGATGTACATGCATGACAAAAACACGACCTACTGTGACAAATACGTATCATCACGGGAGTGTATTTTTTTTGTAGTGGAGCTAGAGGTCACCGGCACATTTCAAGGAGTTAATCCCGGCAGGAGCCATCCTAATGGAAATATCATGTTTCCTGTGACATTTGGAAGGGAGTTGAACTATCGGACAGAAAAGATTGTGTTTGATGTGGTCGACCTCCCCTTGTCGTACAATGGGTTCCTCGGACAACCAGCCCTGGCCAAATTCATGGCGGCATCCCACTATGCATACAATACCTTGAAGATGCCTGAGCCACTTGGAATCATCTCCATCGCATCGGATGAGAAGGACACAATCATTTGCATGGAGAAGATGTACCGGGACGCGGTCGTGGTAGAGGCAACGGTAGCAGCAGTTCCTGCCAAGCAAAGCAGAGGAAATAAGAAGGATAGCAAGGACGCTAGCAAAGAATTCGGGTAACATACCTCTTCGGAGCGTGCTGCGTCTGTTGATGATTTGCCAGAGAGTTCCAACAGCAAAAGGACCAAGGTTGCTGCTCCACAACTGAAGAAGGTCCCGACAGAGCTGGCTGGCGTTGATGGTACCTTTACCATCAGCACCACCCCCAATGACAAATAGGAAAGCACGCTCGTTGCCTTCCTGCAGGCGAATATCAATGTGTTTGCCTGGCAACCATCTGATACCCCCGGTGTTCCCAGGGAGGTAATCGAGCACCACCTTGTTGTCTGCCCACACGCCAGACCTATCAAGCAGAAAGTCTGGAAGCAGGCCTTGGAGAGGCAGCAGTTTATTGCAGAGGAGATCAAGAAGCTTGAGGCAGCTGGTTTGGTGAGAGGAGTGCTACATCCCACTTGGCTAGAAAATCCAGTGGTAGTTCGGAAGGCTAACGAGAAGTGGAGGCTTTGCATAGATTTCACATATCTCAACAAGGCTAGCCCGAAGGACCCATTCCCCTTGCCGTGTATTGGTTAGATTGTGGATTCCACTTGATGCTGTGATTTTCTTTCCTTCCTGGATGCGTATTCTGGATATCACCAGATCTTTTTGTCCAAGGAAGATGGAGAGAAGACCTCGTTCATCACCCCATGTGGTACGTACTATTTTATCCGCATGCCATTTAGATTAAAGAGTGCCGGGTCTAGTTTTGCAAGGGCTGTCCAGATTGGTTTTGAGCCACAGTTGCACAGAAATGTGGTCAAAACCAAGGACAGAGCAACTCTTATCCAGGATTTGGAGGAGACGTTTGCAAATCTGTGCAAGATGAACTTGAAGCTCAACCCAGAGAAGTGTGAGTTTGGCATTCCCTCCGGTAAGCTACTTGGGTTCTTTGTGTCCCATCGGGGGATCAAAGCCAATCCCGACAAGATCAAAGCCATCGAGCAGATGCAAGCGCCAAGGAAAGTTACATATGTGAGGCATCTGACGGGATGCATTGCCGTGCTAAGAAGATTCATCTCCAAGTCTGCCGAGCGCGCCCTGCCATTATTCAAAATCTTGAAGAAGGTAGGACCCATCAAATGGACCCTCGAAGCAGATGCATCCCTACAAGAGATGAATCCCTACTTATCTTCTATGCCCACCTTGGTTGCTCCCAAACCATAGGAGCCAGCTTCCTTACTTAGAGGCAACCAACCAAGTGGTTAGTGTAGCCTTGGTGGCGCAGCGGGAAGTGGACGAGGCAGAGAGTGAGCAAGGTCCGCCAGAGTCTGATAAAGACCAAGACAGAAGTGAGCATGACAGTGATGGCAGCCCCAAGGACACGGCAAGGAAGAAAGTGGTGCAGCGCCCAGTGTACTTTGTTAGTTCCCTATTACAGGGAGCTCCATCGAGGTACTCTAGCATGCAAAAATTGATCTTTTGTCTCATCATGGCCTCAAGGAAACTGCGCGACTACTTCCAAGCCCATGAGATTACGGTTGTCACTCGCTTCCCATTGCAAAGGATACTCTAAAACCCCGAGGCTACTGGCAGAATAGTGGAGTGGGCTTTGGAGTTGTCCAATTTTGGTCTGAAGTTTGAGAGCACATCAACAATTCAGAGCAGGGCGTTTGTAGAGTTTATTGCAGAATGGACACCGACCCCTGATTAGGAAGTGACAGAAACAGTTATCCCCGACAAGGAGTCACCCCAAGAATGGATTATGAATTTTAATGGTGCCTTTTCCCTACAAGGTCCGGTGGCTGGCATGCTTCTTGTCGCACCCTCAGAGGAGCACTTGAGGTATGTCGTCCAGATGCATTTTGCCCGGGAAGAGCCAACCAGGAATACAACAGAGTATGAAGGGCTCCTTGCCGGGCTCAAGATTGCCGCGGAATTGGGAATCAAGAAGCTGATTATTCGAGGAGATTCACAGCTTGTGGTGAGACAAGTCAACAAGGATGATCAAAGTGCATTAATGGAGGCATACATTATGGAAGTGAGAAGGTTGGAGGAGCGCTTTAACGGATTGCAAACAGAGCACGTACCCCGTGCAGAAAATAGCATAGCTAACCATCTGTGAAAGTGTGCTACACAAAAGCTTCCTGTGGAACGAGGAACTTTTGTTCTCCATCTTACTCAGCCCTCTGTATCCCCAGCAACAATGGCCGAGAGGAGGAGAAAGTTGGACTTTGGTAAACCTCTCCCGGTAGAGCATCGTGCTCCTGGCAGAGACCCTGCCGGAAACTCACAACTTGACAGCCTGCACCCTCCTGCTGGGACCATGGTCCCTGCAAAAGAGGAGTGTGCCCCCGTAGTTGAGGAGGTGCCTCTAGTCCTTGTGTCGTGCCCCAGGCTCCAACCTGGGCAAGGCACATAGTCCACTTTCTCCAAACCGGAGAACTCCCCAACGACAAAGATGATGCTGAAAGAGTTGCCCGGAGGGCCAGTATGTACTAGTTTGTCGATGACACGATGTACAGAAGGAGGCCCAATGGTGTGAAGTTGAAGTGCATCTGCCGGAAAGAAGGAAAGGAACTACTGGCTGAAATACACAGAGGCATGTGCGGCTCCCATATTGGATCAAGGGCATTAGTTGGGAAAGCATTCCATCAAGGATTATGATGGCCCATAGCCCTCCAAAATGCGGTCGAGCTAGTCACAAAATGTGAAGCTTGTCAGTTCCATTCCAAGAACATCCACTTGTTAGCCCAAGCTCTACAGAAAACCCCTTTATCATGGCCATTTTCGGTCTGGGGGCTCGATATCCTCGGCCCTTTCCCCCAAGCAATCGGGGGCTTTGAATTCTTGTTCGTTGCTATTGACAAGTTTACAAAGTGGCCAGAAGTCACTCCCATGAAAAAGGTGACTGCCCAATCTGCTATCAAGTTCTTAAAAGAATTGTTGTGTCATGTTGGAGTTTCGGCAAGGATCATTACTGATAACGGCACCCATGTCATGAGTCGGTCCTTCATGCAATATGTTTGCACCCTCGGGAGCAAGGTCTCATTTGCCTCTATCGCACATCCCACAAGCAATGTGCAAGCTGAGAGGGGGAATGCAGAAGTGTTGTGGGGACTCAAAACAAGAACCTTTGATATGCTGCGGAAGCATGGCAGCCGGTGGATTGATGAGCTGCCAGTAGTCCTCTGGTCCCTCAGAACGACACCAAATTGAGCTTCCGTGCAGACTCCCTTTTCCCTGGTCTATGGGGCAGAAGTAGCTATCCCCACGGAACTCATTTATGGGTCGCCTCGAGTGCTTGCCGACGATGAATAGTGCAAGATCAGCACTGGCGTGACGATGTTATGCTACTCGAGGAGAATCGTCTCCGGGATGCTACGCCTGTTGCACGCTATAAGCAAGCCCTGTGTCGCTATCATAGCCATAGGGTTCATGCCCGGTGTTTTGAGGAAGGCGACCTTGTCCTTAGGCGTGTTCAGTCATCCAAGGGTACAAACAAGTGGATGCCAAAGTGGGAATGCCCCTACCGGGTAGTACGAGTCACCAGACCTGGCGCAGTCCTTCTGGAGATCGGAGATGGCATTCAATTGCAAAACTCATGGAATATTGAGCATCTCCGGAAGTTCTACCCATAAGGCGTGGCTATTGGGCCCTGCCCGGCAGCCACCCATCTGTACAGGTCTGGCCTCAGCTGCATGTAACCCCTTGTACAAAGCCACGACGATGGCCCAATGCACCAGAGAAATAAATGAGGGGGGGGGG
>NW_025237442.1:0-4682 GCF_018294505.1 Triticum aestivum
TAGAAAAATATGCATATTTCCACCCTAGAAGATTTGTTTGCTTCTCCCTGTATAAATTTTTATAGATATTTTTTGCTTGCACTTAAAATGCAAAAAACTTCTTATATTTTGTTACAGAGGTTACGATTGCATAATATACATTGAGTTTTACACTATACTAGTAGTAAAACTTCCAATTAACATATCTTGAAGAGAAATTTATTTTATTAAACATCCCATTTGTTTGAGATCTGTGAATTTTTAATCAGTCGGTGATTTGCAGGGATCAGAAGGACATGGTTGTCTCCATGTGGCATTTCGCCAACCGTGTTCGACCTGACATATCACTCCAAGAGGTGTTCGAGACGGTGTGTGAGGGCACATGTTTTGCCGGGCCTGTCTGGGATCACATCCTTGGATACTGGAGGGTAAGCAATGCAGAGCCAAACAGGGTGCTTTTCTTGACCTACGAGCAGATGCATCAGGATCCGGTTGACAAAGTCAGGAAGCTAGCTCAATTCCTCGGGAGACCATTTTCCGACACAGAGGAAGAGGCCGGTGTCGTTGCAGAGATCGTTGAGCTTTGTAGCTTGGAGCATCTGAAAAATCTAGAGGCCAACAAGAAAGGCTCCCAGGGGGTGTTCTTGAAGTTCCCATATGACTCCTATTTCCGGAAGGGGGTGGTGGGAGATTGGGTGAACCATTTGACACCTGAGATGGCTAAATGTCTAGATGCGATATTCGAGGAGAAGTTCAAAGGATCAGGCTTCACTCTGCTGTGATGGTTTTTTTTCCGTCAATGGGTGAATTTTACCGATTTAAAATAAAGCATCAATAGGATATGCTAGCTGCCTCTTGTCTTCCGCAATGGCGGCGTTCCACTGTTATGCTTTCTATGTTGTTTGCACTATGAATAATTTGTTATTTGCACTATTGTAGTCTCTTACGTTGTCCTGCTGCACAAAACTATCCAGATCTTAAATCATTACGTATGCATTGCAGTGTGATTTTGGTTAGTTATACTAGTCAACATCTCGTGCATCTGCACGGGCTAGTTATGTTAATGATCATACTTGAACTTTCATTTCTAGTTCTTAATTGTAAATATATTTACGAATTGCGAAGTGAAATTTGTATGGATAACCATATGAAATATTACTATTTGGAACATGTAATAGTTGGCACTATTATGATTGAGAGAAAAAGGTACATACATATCTTCGATTAGTTCAATTGATTTCTTCAGATTTATCAGCATCATCAGTTAGCATGTATTCGATCTAGTGGCATGAAGTACATGTAATGATCTGCACCAAGTCAAATATTGTATTTATAATTGGATAAACTACAAATAATCTTATTGATGTAGCTATAAATCATAGTTTTTGAAGTAGAGCGAGTATCTTATTTAATCTGATTACCGAACATGCTTCAAAAACATTTAGTGGTTCTAGACATATATAATAATAAATAAATGTACACTACTGATTTCTAGTATTGGGTAAATATATTTATACGACCATGTACATGAAGTGGGCTTCTAAAAAAATCAATCTAGGTACTATCAAGGATCAGTGCAACTATCCAATAAAAAATAACAATATGTTACTAAAGCCTATTGAAAATAATTTTGTGATGTTAACCCACAAATAAGGAAAACATGCAAGGCCTGCGATTTGACAAAGTTCAGTGTGTTTCTTCAACATAAAACATGATTACTCTTTTTTTTTATATAACATGAGGATGCTATAAGGCATTGTCTCTCTTTTTGGTACGTTTTGGTTCAATTCTGCACGTACGTGGTGTCTTTTTATAGGCATGGACATCGAATACATCTTGTCCATTAAATTCCATGCATATCTTTTTTCCTTTTATTTCATAAAAGGGGGAACACACATGATTATTCATACGTATCATTTTTTTCCAATTTTATTAAAATGCAGAGAAGGCACGTATTATTTGGGATCTGGATGTGTGTGATGATGGATTTTTTTTAAATAATGATGGTCCTTTTCTTATGGCATGATGGCTCTTTTTTTGGCAGATCTCCTTTTTTATAATATTATAAAGCAGTTGTGTCTTTACATTCTGTACGTCCTCGTTCAATTTTGTATGTACGCCGTGTCTATATGCCAGGAACTTCTAATAGATCTTGACCACTAAAATTTAAATTTAGTTGTTGATTTAATCTTGATGATGTGGATTAATATAATATTTTTCCTTTTATTTGTGAAAGGGAAATCACACGTGATTATTTGTACGTATCATTTTTTCCTTTATTTTTAATGAGAAACGGAGAAGGCACGTCATATTTTTGGACTTGGCCGTGTGTGATGTTGCATTTTTTTTAAATCACAATGGCCCTTTCCTTACAGCACGTGGACTCTTTTTTAATGATGTTTTTCTTTTAGATATTATAGGCAGTGTCTCTCTTTTCTGTACGTGTGTGATGATGGGATTTTTTAAAATCGCGATGGCTCTTTCCTTTTAGCATTAAGACTCTTCCTGTACGTAATCTCCTTTTTATATTATAAAGTAGTTGTATCTCTCATGATGGCTCTTTCCTCTTAGCGTGAGGACTTTTTTATGTGATCTTCCTTTTTATATTACATTGTAGCTGTGTCTCTCTTTTATGTACGTGTTGGTTCAATTCTTTACGTACATCATGTCTTTATATAAGTCAGGTACTTCTAATAGATCTTGACCATTAAATTTTAAATCTAGAGGTTGAGTTAATCTTGATGATGTGGATTAATGTAAAGGCTGGAAAGGTGTCTCCAATTAGTAAATATAAGATATAAGATATAAGATATAAGATGTGCTACATTACTGTTTACTTCCAACATCATTTACTTCTGAAATCTGCACATCATTTTCACAAATACAATTGTGTCTCGACCTTCGGTGGACCAGGAAGTCCGCGGTAGACATCTCATTTTCCCATTGTGAGCCTCATCCCCGTGATGTGGTCGGTGATGTGAGCCTCCACGAGCATGAAGTACTCGGAAAAATCACCATCACCATCAGTGTATGTGGTGATCACAACAGGGCCGTGGTGGGTGGGACTGTCGGGTGCCACGACTCCCTCCAGAAGTTGCTGAACTGTTGTGGTGAGCCGATTAAGGCGTTTTCTCACCACTTGTAGACTATCAGTATGTTGTCCGTCACTGGCTGTCAAACGCTCTTAAAACTCGTCCTCAACGCCTGCAATATTGCTAGACAACTCAAGAACCTTTGTTTGAAGTTTGGTGTTGGTTCCCCTGATTGACATATGATGGATAAGCAAATAATCTACCAGAAGTTCGCCCCCCTTGTCATGATCAGATTTCTCATGCTACGAGTTCACCATCTTTCAAACAACTGCATCAAATAAAAGACAAAAAATTGTACCGAGATCAATGTTGCTCTGAATACCACTTAATGCTACGCCCGACAGAGAATCGAGTCCGAGAATAAATTTTCCAATATTTCATGGTAGGATTTATGTGATGATCTAAGAAAACACTAGCAATGCCACGGTGCTCGTAATCAACTGATGCAATCACCACGAAAACAATACACACACCTTGATGAAGAAGCAAGTGGACGACCCTCCAAGAATAAACAACAAGTTAGAGACGACATCTTTAAACTCTAGCAAAAAAACACATGAAATTTACTAGAACTCCTTGACAGAAAGACATGCTACGAGGAGATACCCCAACTTGTTATCCCTCCGTTCAAGAACCAAAATAGTCTAAACTTCCTCCCCTGACCCTATCGATACAGAAGGTATTAATAGTACGATGCCTCGTTAAAAGCCGGATCGGAGTACACTAGTAGAAAACGGACCTTTAGTCCCGGTTCCAGAGGGCCTTTAGTCCCTGTTCTGGAACCGAGACTAAAGGGTCGGGACTAAAGCCCAAACCTTTAGTCCCGGTTTGCTTACAAACCGGGGCTAAAGGAGCTCCACGTGGCCGCTGTCTAGAGCTCCACCTTTAGTCCTGGTTGGTAACACCACAAGACTAAAGGATTTTCTTTGAAATTTTATTTTTCTGAAAAAAATTGAATATTTTTTCAAAATTTTCAATTTTTTTTGAATTTTCAAATTTTTGAGTTATTTGACAATTTAATCTCTAATCACCCCTCATCACTGCTCAAGTATGAACCACTTATTCCAAATCGTCTAACTTCCCGGCCGGTCACCCATCCTCTCACTACTCCAGACTGAGCATGCTTAACTTTCGAGTTCTATTCCCCCTAGTTTCCAGGTGTGCACTTGTTGTTTTCCTGACAATACTAAGTTGTCAATCATATTACCCCTTAGGAGTTGAACTTGAGCATGAAGCACCGTTTGAGTTCGAAACTATTATTCTAAAAAATAATAATTATTTATTAAAACTAATATTTCTTGAATAAGTAGTTTGACAATAATTTGACCATAGTTTGACCGTAGTTTGACCATAATTTGACCATAATTTAATTATTTTCTAAAAGTAACCAGATAAATCTTACCGTGACAACAATCTCACATGTGACTAGGAGAAAAAAAAATTAAATTAAAAACTATTTTTAAACTCAAATTATTCACAATCTAGGGTTTGAAGCAAATTTAAATAAATTCATATTTAAATCATTCAATTTGAAAACTAGTGGCACAAACAGAAACTAGACAAAATTTTGAATCTAATGCAAAAAAGAATCACTCAAAAACATCAAATATC
>NW_025237443.1:0-4682 GCF_018294505.1 Triticum aestivum
CCGTAGATTTTATTGTTCTTGACATAGATTGCAATCCTTCATGTCCTATTATTCTTGGTAGACCTTTCCTTAGAACGATTGGTGCAATTATTGATATGAAGGAAGGAAATATTAGATTACAATTTCCATTAAGGAAAGTCATGGAACACTTTCCTAGAAATTAAATTAAATTACCTTATGAATCTATTATGAGAGCCACTTATGGATTGCCTACCAAAGATGACAATACCTAGATCTATTCTTGCTTGTTATGCCTAGCTAGGGGCGTTAAAAGATAGCGCTTGTTGGGAGGAAACCCAATTTTATTTTTATTCCTTGCTTTTTTCTCCTGTTTAGTAATAAATAATTTATCTAGCCTCTGTTTTGGTTGTGTTTTTTGTGTTTAATTAGTGTTTGTGCCAAGTAGAACCGTTGGGAAGACTTGGGGAAAGTCTTGTTGAACTTGCTGTAAAAAAACAGAAACTTTAGCGCTCACGAGAACTGCTGCCACTTTTATTTGGAAAGTTCTATTTAGTTAATTCTTTTTGCAGATGATTAATAGATAAATTCCTCACGTCCAGCAATTTATTTTAGAATTTTTTGGGTTTCATATGTTGCGCTAGCTACAGATTACTACAGACTGTTCTGTTTTTGACAGATTCTGTTTTTCGTGTGTTGTTTGCTTATTTTGATGAACCTATGGCTAGTAAAATAGTTTATAAACCATAGAGAAGTTGGAATACAGTAGGTATAACATCAATATAAATAAATAATGAGTTCATTACAGTACCTTGAAGTGGTCTTTTGTTTTCTTTCGCTAACGGAGCTCACGAGATTTTCTACTTTAAGTTTTGTGTTGTGAAGTTTTCAAGTTTTGGGTGAAGATTTGATGGATTATGGAACAATGAGTGGCAAGAGCCTAAGCTTGGGGATGCCCATGACACCCCCAAGATAATCCAAGGACACCTAAAATCCAAAGCTTGGGGATGCCCCGGAAGGCATCCCCTCTTTCGTTTACTTCTATCGGTAACTTTACTTGGAGCTATATTTTTATTCGCCACATGATATGTGTTTTGCTTGGAGCGTCTTGTATGATTTGAGTCTTTATTTCTTAGTTTACCACAATCACCCTTGCTGTACACACTTTTTGAGAGAGCCATATATGATTTAGAATTTGTTATAATACTCTATGTGCTTCGCTTATATCTTTTGACTTATATAATTTTGCTCTAGTACTTCACTTATATCTTTTACAGCACGGTGGTGGATTTGTTTTATAGAAACTATTGATCTCTCATGCTTCACTTAGATTATTTTGAGAGTCTTTAATAGCATGGTAATTTTATTAAAATCCTAATATGCTTGGTACACAAGATTAATAATAAAACTTTCTTATGGGTGTGTTGAATACTATGATAAGTTTGATGCTTGATAATTGTTTTGAGACATGAAGATGGTGATATTAAAGTTGTGCTAGTTGAGTAGTTGTGAATTTGAGAAATACTTGTGTTGAAGCTTGTGATTCCCATAGCATGCACGTATGGTGAACCATTATGTGATGAAGTCGGAGCATGATTTACTTATTGATTGTCTTCCTTATGAGTGGCGGTCGGGGACGAGCGATGGTCTTTTCCTACCAATCTATCCCCCTAGGAGCATGCGCGTAATACTTTGCTTTGATAACTTGTAGATTTTTGCAATAAGTATATGAGTTCTTTATGACTAATGTTGAGTCCATGGATTATACACACTCTCACCCTTCCACCTTTGCTACCCTCTCTAATACCACACACCTTTCGCCGGTATCATACACCCACCATATACCTTCCTCAAAACAGCCACCATACCTACCTATTATGGTATTTCCATAGCCATTCCGAGGTATATTGCCATGCAACTTTCCACCATTCCGTTTATTATGACACACTCCATCATTGTCATATTGCTTAGCATGATCATGTAGTCAACATCATATTTGTGGCAAAGCCACCATTCATAATTCTTTCATGCATGTCACTCATGAGTCATTGCATATCCCGGTACACCACCGGAGGCATTCATATAGAGTCATATTTTGTTCTAAGTATCGAGTTGTATTGTTGAGTTGTAAGAAACATAAAAATGTGATGATCATCATTATTAGAGCATTGTCCCAGTGAGGAAAGGATGATGCAGACTATGATTCCCCCACAAGTCGGGATGAGACTCCGGACGAAAAAAAGAAAGAAAAGAGGCCATAAAAAAAGAGAAAAGGCCCAAATAAAAAAATGAGAGAAAAAGAGAGAAGGGACAATGCTACTATCCTTTTACCACACTTGTGCTTCAAAGTAGCACCATGATCTTCATAGTAGAGAGTCTCTCATTTTATCACTTTCATATACTAGTGGGAATTTTTCATTATAGAACTTGGCTTGTATATTCCAATGATGGGCTTCCTCAAAATGCCCTAGGTCTCCATGAGCAAGCAAGTTGGATGCACACCCACTTAGTTTCTTTTTGAGCTTTCATATACTTATAGCTCTAGTGCATTCATTGCATGTCAATCCCTACTCACTCACATTGATATCTATTGATGGGCATCTCCATAGCCCATTGATACGCCTAGTTGATGTGAGACTATCTTCTCCCTTTTTGTCTTCTCCACAACCACCGTTCTATTCCACCTATAGTGCTATATCGATGGCTCACGCACATGTATTGCGTGAAGATTTAAAAAGTTTTGAGAATGTCAAAAGTATGAAACAATTGCTTGGCTTGTCATCGGGGTTGTGCATGATTTAAATATTTTGTGTGGTGAAGATGGAGCATAGCCAGACTATATGATTTTGTAGGGATAACTTTCTTTAGCCATGTTATTTTGAGAAGAATAATTGCTTAGTTAGTATGCTTGAAGTATTATTATTTTTATGTCAATATGAACTTTTGTCTTGAATCTTTCGGATCTGAATATTCATACCACAATTAAGAAGAATTACATTAAAATTATGCCAAGTAGCACTCCGCATCAAAAATTCTGTTTTTATCATTTACCTAGTCGAGGACGAGCAGGAATTAAGCTTGGGGATCCTATATGCATATTAATACCCCTATGATTATGAACATGTTTATGCTTTGTGAGTAGTTACTTTTGTTCCTGAGGACATGGGAGAAGTCTTGCTATTAGTAGTCATGTGAATTTGGTATTCGTTCGATATTTTGATGAGATGTATGTCGTCTCTCCTCTAGTGGTGTTATGTGAACGTCGACTACGTGACACTTCACCATTCTTTGGGCCTAGATGAAGGCATTGGGAAGTAATAAGTAGATGATGGGTTGCTAGAGTGACAGAAGCTTAAACCCTAGTTTATGCGTTGCTTCGTAAGGGGCTGATTTGGATCCATATGTTTCATGCTATGGTTAGGTTTACCTTAATACTTTTGTTGTATTTGCGGATGCTTGCAATTGAGGTTAATCATAAGTGGGATGTTTGTCCAAGTAAGGACAACACCCAAGAACCGGTCCACCCACATACCAAATTATCAAAGTACCGAACGTGAATCATATGAACGTGATGAAAACTAGCTTGACGATATTCCCATGTGTCCTCAGGAGCGCTTTACATCATATAAGAGTTTGTCCAGGCTTGTCCTTTTCTACAAAAGGATTGGGCCACCTTGCTGCACTTTATTTACTTTTGTTACTTGTTGCTCGTTACAAATTATCCTATCACAAAACTATCTGTTACCACTTATTTCAGTACTTGCAGAGAATACCTTGCTGGAAACCGCTTATCATTTCCTTCTGCTCCTCATTGGGTTCGACACTCTTACTTATCGAAAGGACTACGGTAGATCCCCTATACTTGTGGGTCATCAAGACTCTTTTCTGGCGCCGTTGCCGGGGAGTGAAGCGCCTTTGGTAGGTGGAATTTGGTAAGGAAAAATTTATATAGTGTGCTGAAATTTACTGTCACTTGTTACCATGGAAGGTAATCCTCTGAGGGGCTTGTTCGGGGTATCTTCACCCCGACCAGTAGAGCAAAGAGTTGCTCCTCAACCTACTGAACCTACTGAAAATGAATATGAAAATGAAAATGCTTGCTTTGAAGATCCTTCGGGTATGATAGAAAAACTGCTAGCTAATCCTTTTCTAGGAGATGGAACAAAACATCCTGATGAACATCAGATATATGTGGATCAAGTTTGTGGATTATTTAAGCTTGCAGGTGTCCCGGAGATGTTGTTAAGAAGAAGGTCTTTCCGTTATCTTTGAGGGGAGATGCATCGACATGGTATAGGCTATGTGATGATATGAGGTCTTGGCATTACAAACGATTGAAATTGGAATTTCATCAGAAGTTTTATCCTATGCATCTTGTTCATTGTGATCGCAATTATATATATATTTTTGGCCTCGCGAAGGAGAAAGCATCACTCAAGCTTGGAGGAGGCTTAAATCAATATTATATTCATGCCCCAATCATGATCTCTCAAGAGAAATGATTATTCAAAAATTTTATGCTCGACTTTCTGGTAACAATCGCACCATGCTTGATACTTCTTGTGCTGGCTCTTTTATGATGAAGACTATTGAATTCAAATGGAATTTATTGGAAAGAATTAAACGCAACTCTAAAGATTGGGACCTCGACAATGGTAAGGAGTCAGGTATGACACCTAGTTTTGATTGTGTTAAATCTTTTATGGATACCGATATTTTTCGTA
>NW_025237444.1:0-4682 GCF_018294505.1 Triticum aestivum
CTTGAATATTACCTTGGGGTGCCTTGGGAATCCCCAAGCTTAGGCTCTTGCCACTCCTTATTCCATATTCCATCGAATCCTTACTCAAAACTTGAAATCTTCACAACACAAAACTTAACAGAAAACTCGTAAGCTCCTTTAGTATAAGAAAATAAATCACCACTTCAAGGTACTGTAATGAACTAATTCTTTATTTATTTTGGTGTTAATCCTACTGTATTACAACTTCTCTATAGTTTATAAACTCTTTTACTAGCCATAGATTCATCAAAATAAGTAAACAACACATGAAAAACAGAATCTGTCAAAAACAGAAAAGTCTGTAGTAATCTGGATCAAACGTATGCTAATGGAACTCATAAAATTCTAAAATAAATTTCTGGACCTGAGGAATTTACCTATTAATCATCTGAAAAAATAATTAACTAAATATCACTCTCCAAATAAAAATGGCATCAATTCTCGTGAGCGCTAAAGTTTCTGTTTTTTACAGCAAGATCAACAAGACTTTCCCCAAGTCTTCCCAACGGTTCTACTTGGCACAAACACTAATTAAAACATAAAAACTCAATAATAACAGAGGCTAGATAAATTGTTTATTACTAAACAGGAGGAAAAAGCAAGGAACGACAATAAAGTTGGGTTGCCTCCCAACAAGCGCTATCGTTTAACGCCCCGATCTAGGCATGATGATTTCAATGATGCTCACATAAAAGATAAGAATTGTAACATAAAGAGAGCATCATGAAGAATATGACTAGCACATTTAAGTCTAACATACTTCCTATGCATAGGGATTTTGTGAGCAAACAACTTGTGGGAACAAGAATCAACTTGCATAGGAAGGTAAAACAAGCATAACTTCAAAACTTTAAGCACATAGAGAGGAAACTTGATATTATTGAAATTCCTACAAGCATATATTCCTCCCTCATAATAATTTTCAGTAGCATCATGAATGAATTCAACAATATAACCAGCACCTAAAGCATTCTTTTCATGATCTACAAGCATGCAAAATTTACTACTCTCCACATAAGCAAAATTCTTCTCATGAATAGTAGTGGGAGCAAACTCAACGAAATAACTATCATGGGATTGAAAATTGAAATCAAGATGACAAGTTTCATTGTTATCATTATTCTTTAAAGCATGCGTGTCATCACAATAATAATCATAGATAGGACGCATGATTTCATCATAATAAATTTGCTCATCAAAACTTAGGGGACAAAAAATATCATCTTCATCAAACATAGCTTCCCCAAGCTTGTGTCTTTGCATATCATTAGCATCATGGATATTCAAGGAATTCATACTAACAACATTGAAATCATGCTCATCATTCAAATATTTAGTGCCAAACATTCTAATGCATTCTTCTTCTAGCACTTGAGCACAATTATCGGAATCCCTATTCTCACGAAAGACATTAAAAAGATGAAGCATATGAGGTAACCTTAACTCCATTTTTTAATTTTCTTTTGTAAACTAAACTAGTGATAAAACAAGAAACTAAAAGACTCGATTGCAAGATCTAAAGATATACCTTCAAGCGCTAACCTCCCCGGCAACGGCGCCAGAAAAGAGCTTGATGTCTACTACACAACCTTATTCTTGTAGACGTTGTTGGGCCTCCAAGTGCAGAGGTTTGTAGCACAGTAGAAAATTTCCCTCAAGTGGATGACCTAAGGTTTATCAATCCGTAGGAGGCGTAGGATGAAGATGGTCTCTCTCAAGCAACCCTGCAACCAAATAATAAAGAGTCTCTTGTGTCCCCAACACACCCAATACAATGGTAAATTGTATAGGTGCACTAGTTCGGCAAAGAGATGGTGATACAAGTGCAATATGGATAGTAGATAATAGTATTTGTAACCTGAAATTATAAAAACAGCAAGGTAACTAATGATAAAAGTGAGCGTAAACGGTATTGCAATGCTAGGAAACTAGGCCTAGGGTTCATACTTTCGCTAGTGTAAGTTCCCTCAACAATACTAACATAATTGGATCACATAACTATCCCTCAACATGCAACAAAGAGTCACTCCAAAGTCACTAATAGAGGAGAACGAACGAAGAGATTATGGTAGGGTACGAATCCACCTCAAAGTTATTCTTTCCAATCAATCCGTTGGGCTATTCCTATAAGTGTCACAAACAGCCCTAGAGTTCGTACTAGAATAACACCTTAAGACACAAATCAACCAAAACCCTAATGTCACCAAGATACTCCAATGTCACCTCAAGTTTCAGTGGGTATGATTATATGATATGCGTCACACAATCTCAGATTCATCTATTCAACCAACACAAAGGACCTCAAAGAGTGCCCCAAAGTTCCTATCAGAGAATCATGACGAAAACGTGTGCCAACCCCTATGCATAGGTTCATGGGCGGAACCCGCAAGTTGATCACCAAAACATACATCAAGTGAATCACGTGGTATCCCATTGTCACCATAGATACGCACAGCAAGACATACATCAAGTGTTCTCAAATCTTTAAAGACTCAATCCGATAAGATTACTTCAAAGGGGAAACTCGATTCATTACAAGAGAGTAGAGGGGGGAAGAAACATCATAGGATCCAAATATAATAGCAAAGCTCACGATACATCAAGATCGTACCACCTCAAGAACACGAGAGAGAGAGAGACGGAGAGAGATCAAACACATAGCTACTGGTACATACCCTCAGCCCCGAGGGAGAACTACTCCCTCCTCGTCATGGAGAGCACCGGGATGATGAAGATGGCCACCGGAGAAGGATTGCCCCCTCCGACAGGGTGCCGGAATGGGTCTAGATTGGCTTTCGGTGGCTACGGAGGCGTCTGGCGGCGGAACTCCCGATCTATTGTGTTCGCGGATGTTTTTAGGGTATATGGAGATATATAGGTGGAAGACGTACGTCAGGGGGGCCACGAGGGGGCCATGTGGGTGGAGGGCGCGCCCAGGGGGGTGGGCGCGCCCCCTGCCTCGTGACCTCCTCGCAGATCCCCCGACGTGCACCCCAAGTCTTCTAGGCTTCTTTGCTTCCAAAAATGAGTTCCGTGAAGTTTCAGGTCAATTGGACTCTGTTTGGTTTTCCTTTTCTTCGAAACCCTAAAACAGGTAAAAACAGAAACTGGCACTGGGCTCTGGGTTAATAGGTTAGTCCCAAAAATGATATAAAAGTGTATAATAAAGCCCATAAACATTCAAAACAGTAAATAATATAGCATGGAGCAATCAAAAATTATAGATACGTTGGAGACGTATCAGATACTCCAATGTCACCTCAAGTATCCGTGGGTATGATTATACGATATGCATCACACAATCTTAGATTCATCTATTCAACCAACACATAGAACCTCAAAGAGTGCCCCGAAGTTCCTACCGGAGAATCACGGTGAAAACGTGTGCCAACCCCTATGCATAGGTTCATGGGCGGAACCCGCAAGTTGATCACCAAAACATACATCAAGTGAATCACGTGATATCCCATTGTCACCAGAGATACGCATGGCAAGACATACATCAAATGTTCTCAAATCTTTAAAGACTCAATCCGATAAGATAACTTCAAAGGGGAAACTCAATCAGTTACAAGAGAGAAGAGGGGGGACAAACATCATAGGATCCAAATATAATAGCAAAGCTCGCGATACATCAAGATCGTATCACCTCAAGAACACGAGAGAGAGAGAGAGAGAGAGATCAAACACATAGCTACTGGTACATACCCTCAGCCCCGAGGGAGAACTACTCCCTCCTCGTCATGGAGAGCACCGAGATGATGAAGACGGCCACCGGAGAGGGATTCCCCCTCCGGCAGGCTGCCGGAACGGGTCTAGATTGGTTTTCGGTGGCTACAGAGGCTTCTGGCGGCGGAACTCCCGATCTATTGTGCTCCCCGGTCATTTTAGGGTATATGGAGATATATAGGTGGAAGAAGTGCGTCAGGGGAGCCACGAGGGGCCCATGAGGGTGGAGGGCGCGCCCAGGGGGTGGGCGCGTGCCCCTACCTCGTGGCTTCCTTAAATCTTCCTTGACGTGGACTCCAAGTCTCCCGGGTTGCTTTCGTTCCAAAAATAAGTTCCGTGAAGTTTCAGGTCAATTGGACTCCGTTTGATTTCCTTTTCTGCGATACTCTAAAACAAGGAAAAAACAGAAACTGGCACTGGGCTCTGGGTTAATAGGTCAGTCCCAAAAATAATATAAAAGTGTATAATAAAGCCCATAAACATCCAAAGTTGATAATATGATAGCATGGAACAATAAAAAATTATAGATATGTTGGAGATGTATCAGCATCCCCAAGCTTAATTCCTGCTCGTCCTCGAGTAGGTAAATGATAAAAACAGAAATTTTTGATGTGGAATGCTACCTAACATATTTCTCTAAGTAATTCTTCTTTATTGTGGCAAGAATATTCAGATCCATAAGATTCAAGACAAAAGTTTAATATTGACATAAAAATAATAATACTTCAAGCATACTAATAAAGTAATTATGTCTTCTCAAAATAACATGTCCAAAGAAAGTTATCCCTACAAAATCATATAGTCTGGCTATGCTCCATCTTCACCACATAAAGTATTTAAATCATGCACAACCCTGATGACAAGCCAAGCATTTATTTCATACTTTTGATGTTCTCAAACTTTTTCAATCTTCACGCAATACATGAGCGTGA
>NW_025237445.1:0-4681 GCF_018294505.1 Triticum aestivum
GCCGATAGACGGCCACTGCACCACACTCAACAACTTGCCCATGGGTTCATCCAAGGCTCCACCGTCCTCCACAACTTCTCGTTTCCACCGAACCACAAGAAGATCGTTGGAAAAACAGAAGGAGGACACATCACTGCCAGTAGAAAGAGGTACTCCTCTTCCCTTATTCGTGCAAATCTTACGTCTCTGCTCACACCGTATTCATCCCACGAAAGAAACTAGTTGAGAGCTTCTTACTGCATCTTCTTCGTGATACTAAATGCACAAGGTTTCCTCCCTTTACTATTTCACCTTTGCTAGAGGTCAGTAGCCCTCCTGGATTTCAATTCAGGGTCAGTCAAACCATAATTAAAAGAAGCATCACCCGCTTAGGTGCGCGGAGCACCTAGTCCCCTATTCCCCGGGGAAGCGGCACATCGGTGTCTATCATAGGGGTGTGGGGCGCAGGAGCTGCTTGCGCCCGATCTGGAGGTTGGCGAGGGTTGAATGGATGGCCGGGGAGCGGTGCCAAGCATGGCGGTGCGGTGAGGTTGAGGGGAGGGTGCAGGCAGGGGAGGAATACTGGGCCGGTGGTCGCTGGCGTTTCGAGGAAGATCGTTAACACTGACTGGCTGGAGGTAGATGAAGGTGATCTGCCCGTTCTTTGTACATCGGACTGTGCAGAAAAAATGGACTGACCTATTAGTTTTCAGTCGACTGTTATTTTCATAGAATCCTGTAGTAATTTAGTGTGCCATGCATGTTATAGAGCTATCATATCTCTCCCGTCATTTATTTCTCACTGACCTGCTATCTGCTACCTTTACACTGTACTAATTGTGCACACACTTCACCCATACTCACACTATTGTTTTTTATGCATGGGTATTTCAGACTCTGACGCAGTGTTGATGAATGCAGAAAAGAAAAGACAGAAGTCGCTCCTGTGTAATTCGAAGATAAGCACTAAGCATTTCAGCGCTCTAATGGGTGCAGTCTCAGCAGTTGGAGACAGTAAACGTAGCGCTTTAACTTCGCGCTGTCAAATGTGGTTGCATGTTGCATATGGTGTCTAGCTTGTATTGCTTCCAATTTGGTTAACTTGCATCTGCTTAGTTTACACATTATACCTTTGATAATGACATGCCTTCCTGTTTTTGATACATACTACATATGTCCATTAACCATGTTCGTACATCAAACTAATGCTCTTTTGTATCCCTCGTCAATCACTTATGATGAGACAGTCACACGAGTGGGTTATTGTGAGACGCCCTACTCGTTTAAAGAGTGAAGTGTCATCCTCCCCACATGATTCTCAAGAAACATCAAGGCTAAATGAAGATAGTCAATGTAGCTCTCTAGTTGATCACCGCAATTCCCCCACACCACCATTGCAGGTGATTGCTCTTACTTGGTAGTGTGATATGTGGTTGCATGTTGCATATGGTATCTACCTTGTAATGCTTCTAATTAGGGTAAATTGCATCTGCTTAGTTAACACATTATACTTGTGAATATGACATGCCTTCCTGTTTTTGGTACATACTACGTCGTTCTATTAACCATGTTCTTACATCAAACTACTTTTCTTGTGTATCCCTCATCAATCACTGCTGATGATACACCTTCAAGTTGACAGTGTAATATTGGTTGCATCTTGCATATCATTTCAAACATGTATTGCCTCTAATTTGTTGAAGTGCCACTTATAATGAGACACATCTAACTTGGTAGAGTGATTTTGGTTGGATCTTTCATATGGTGTCTAGATTGCATTCCTTCCAATTTGCTGAAATGCCTTCTACTTAGCGTTTTTCATACATACTCCATCATCCTACAATGTGGTTGTCATACATAAAAGTTGTGTTCGTCAATATCATGCATCAATGAATTTGGAAGTGTGAATTTCATTCCTTTTTCTTGTGTGTTTACTTGACAAGGCAAAATCTGAAAGGACGAAGGCATGAAATGATGGTGGTCCTCTGGAGCAACCGAAACAGATGATCTCTGCAGATTCACCTGCTACTCATACTGCAGTGCTTGTTTCAAATCTCATCTCCCCTACTCCACAACCCAAGGTGCTTGCTCTAACATGGCAGTGTGATATCTGGTTGCATGTTGCATATGGTGCCTAGCTTGTATTGCTTCTAATTTGTTAAATTTCATCTCCTTAGCTTAGACATTATACATGTGAATATGACACGCCTTCCTGTTTTTGGTACATACTACATCTGCCTACCACACCATGTTCTTACATCAAACTATTGTTCTTTTGTATCCTGCATCTATCGCTTATGATGAGACAGTCACGCCCGTGGGTTAATATGAGACGCAATACTCTTATAAAGAATGCAATTTCATCCTCTCCACATGATTCTCAAGAAACAACAAGCCTAAATGAAGATATTGAACGTAGCTCTGTACTTGAAGACCGCACTTCCCCTACACCACCATCACAGGTGCTTGCTCTAACTTCGTAGTGTGATATGTGGTTGCATGTTGCATACGGTGTCTAGCTTGTAATGCTTCTAATTAGGGTAAATAGCATCTGCTTAGTTTACATACTATACCTGTGAATATGACATGCCTTCCTATTTTTGGTACACACGACATCTATGTGTTAACCTTGTTCTTACATGAAACTACCTCTCTTCTGTATCTTGCATCAATCACTTACGATGAGTCACCTTTATTCATTGCATATTGCATATTATTTCTAGCCTGTTGCCATGTATTGCTTCTAATTTGGTCAAATACATTTGTTAGGGCACCCTTTTAATTTGGCAGAGTGATATTGGTTTCATCTTTCATATGGTTTCTAGCTTGCATTGATTCTAACAAGTTCAAGCACCGTGTGCTTAGTTTACACTTTATACATCACACATGTCAATATGTCACGCTGTCCTGTTTTTCATACATATTCCATCCTCCTATCATGCGGCTGCCTTACATGAAAGTAGTGTTTTTCAGTATCATGCATCAATGAGTTCTGAAGAGCAAATTTTATTCCTTTTTCTTGTGGGTTTGACTTGACAAGGAAAAATCAAAAAGAGGAAGGAAAAGAGTAAGCAAGGTGATGATGGTGGTCTTCTACAGCAACGTAAACGGGGCATGTGTACCGATTCTCCTTGTACTGATAGTGCATTACAATGTCCAAGTCTCTGCTCCCCTACTCCACCATCCAAAGTGCTTGCTCTAACTTGGCAGTGTGATATCTGGTTGCATGTTGCATATGGAGTCTAGCTCGTATTGCTCCTAATTAGTGTAAACTGCATCTGCTTAGCTTACACATGATACATGTGAATATGACACGCTTTCCTATTTTTGTTGAATTGCTTCTAACTTTGTTGAATTGCATATGCTTACTTTACACATAATGCCTGTGAATATGACATGTGTTCCTGTTTCTACATCAGACTACTGTTCTTGCATATCCTGCATCAGTCACTTATGATAAGGCACCTTTAAGTCGCCACTGTGATATTGGTTGTGTCTTGTATATGATTTCTAGCATGTACTGCTTCTAATTTGTTGAAACGCCATACAGTTTGAACTTGGTAGAGTGATATTGGTTGCATCTTTCATATGGTGTCTAGCTTGCAGTGCTTCTAATTTTTTGAAATGCCTTCTGCTTAGTTACCACATCATAGGTGTGAATATATCACGCCATCCTATTTTTCATACATATTTCATCCTCGCATCATGTGTTTGCCTTTCATCCGAGTAGTGTTTGTCAGTATCATGCATGAATGAGTTCTGAAGAGCGAATTTTATTCCTTTTTCTTATCGGTTTGACTTCACAATGCAAAATCATTGTAGCTATAGGAAATTAGTCCGGCAGTGGATGATGGTGGTCCTTCAGAGCTACTCAAACAGGGGCTCTCTACAGATTCTACTCCGCCATCCTCCCAACAAGATTCGCAAGACAACACAAGGCTGGACAGTCAACGTAGCTATGTAGATGATGAGCACATCTCCCCTACTCCACCATCATAGGTGCTTGCTCTAACTTGGCACAATTATATGTGGTTGCATGTTGCGTATGATGTCTAGCTTGTATTGCTTCTAACTTGAGTTGCATCTGCTTACTTTACACATAATGCCTGTGAATATGACACGTGTTCCTGTTTCTAGAACATACGTGTACATGATGAGCACATCTCCCCTACTCCACCATCGCAGGTGCTTGCTCTTAATTGGAACTGTTATATGTGGTTTCGTTTTCCGTATGATGTCTAGTTTGTATTGCTTCTGATTATGTTGAATTGCATCTGCGTAGCTTACAACTTATACCTGCAACGATCACTTACCCATAAGACACATTTAACTTGGGACAGTGATGTAGGTTGCATCTTGCATTGTCTTCTAGCTTGCACTACTTCTAATATCTTGAAATGGCACTTACGACGAGACACTTTTTACCTGATAGAGTGATATTGGTTGCATGTTCATATGGTGCCTAGCTTTCATTTCTTCTAATTTTGTTGAAATGCCTTCCACTTACTGTTTTTTCATACATATTCCATCCTCCTATCGTACGTGTGAATATGAAACGCTGTCTTTTTCTGTATATATTCCATTCTCCTATCCTGTGCTTGCCTTACATCAAAGTAGTGTTTGTCTGTATCATGTATCAACCAGATTTGTAGAGCTCATTTTATTCATATTCTTGTGGTTTTGACTTCATAAGGCAATATCA
>NW_025237446.1:0-4681 GCF_018294505.1 Triticum aestivum
AGGAGCCATATGGTTGTCGCTTTATTGTATGCAATGCAATCGCGATGTAATGCTTTACTTTATCACTAAGCGGTAGCGATAGTCGTGGAAGCATAAGATTGGCGAGACGACAACGATGCTACGATGGAGATCAAGGTGTCGCGCCGGTGACGATGGTGATCATGATGGTGCTTCGGAGATGGAGATCACAAGCACAAGATGATGATGGCCATATCATATCACTTATATTGATTGCATGTGATGTTTATCTTTTTATGCATCTTATCTTGCTTTGATTGACGGTAGCATTATAAGATGATCTCTCACTAAATTATCAAGAAGTGTTCTCCCTGAGTATGCACCGTTGCCAAAGTTCGTCGTGCCCAGACACCACATGATGATCGGGTGTGATAAGCTCTACGTCCATCTACAACGGGTGCAAGCCAGTTTTTGCACACGCAGAATACTCAGGTTAAACTTGATGAGCCTAGCATATGCAGATATGGCTTAGGAACACGGAGACCGAAAGGTCGAGCGTGAATCATATAGTAGATATGATCAACATAACGATGTTCACCATTGAAAACTACTCCATCTCACGTGATGATCGGTTATGGTTTAGTTGATTTGGATCACGTGATCACTTAGAGGATTAGAGGGATGTCTATCTAAGTGGGAGTTCTTAAGTAATTTGATTAATTGAACTTAAACTTATCATGAACTTAGTACCTGATAGTATCTTGCTTGTTTATGTTGATTGTAGATAGATGGCTCGTGCTGTTGTTCCGTTGAATTTTAATGCGTTCCTTGAGAAAGCAAAGTTGAAAGATGATTGTAGCAATTACACGGACTGGGTCCGTAACTTGAGGATTATCCTCATTGCTGCTCAGAAGAATTACGTCCTGGAAGCACCGCCGGGTGCCAGGCCTGCTGCTGGAGCAACACCAGATGTTATGAACGTCTGGCAGAGCAAAGCTGATGACTACTCGATAGTTCAGTGTGCCATGCTTTACGGCTTAGAATCAGGACTTCAATGATGTTTCAAACGTCATGGAGCATATGAGATGTTCCAGGAGTTGAAGTTAACATTTCAAGCAAATGCCCGGATTGAGAGATATGAAGTCTCCAATAAGTTCTATAGCTGCAAGATGGAGGAGAACAGTTCTATCAGTGAGCATATACTCAAAATGTCTGGGTATAATAATCACTTGATTCAGATGGGAGTTAATCTTCCAGATGATTGCGTCATTGACAAAATTCTCCAATCACTGCCACCGAGCTACAAGAGCTTCGTGATGAACTATAATATGCAAGGGATGAACAAGACTATTCCCGAGCTCTTCGCAATGCTGAAAGCCGCGGAGGTAGAAATCAAGAAGGAGCATCAAGTGTTGATGGTTAACAAGACCACTAGTTTCAAGAAAAAGGGCAAAGGGAAGAAGAAGGGGAACTTCAAGAAGAACGGCAAGCAAGCTGCTGCTCAGGAGAAGAAACCCAAATCTGGACCTAAGCCTGAAACTGAGTGCTTCTACTACAAGCAGACTGGTCACTGGAAGCGGAACTGCCCCAAGTATTTGGCGGATAAGAAGGATGGCAAGGTGAACAAAGGTATATGTGATATACATGTTATTGATGTGTACCTTACTAGGGCTCGTAGTAGCACCTGGGTATTTGATACTGGTTCTGTTGCTAATATTTGCAACTCGAAACAGGGACTACGGATTAAGCGAACACTGGCGAAGGACGAGGTGACGATGCGCGTGGGAAACGGTTCCAAAGTCGATGTGATCGCAGTCGGCACGCTACCTCTACATCTACCTTCGGGATTAATATTAGACCTAAATAATTGTTATTTGGTGCCAGCGTTGAGCATGAACATTATATCTGGATCTTGTTTGATGCGAGACGGTTATTCATTTAAATCAGAGAATAATGGTTGTTCTATTTATATGAGTAATATCTTTTATGGCCATGCACCTTTGAAGAGTGGTCTATTTTTGATGAATCTCGATAGTAGTAACACACATATTCATAATGTTGAAGCCAAAAGATGCATAGTTGATAATGATAGTGCAACTTATTTGTGGCACTGCCGTTTAGGTCATATCGGTATAAAGCGCATGAAGAAACTCCATACTGATGGACTTTTGGAACCACTTGATTATGAATCACTTGGTACTTGCGAACCGTGCCTCATGGGCAAGATGACTAAAACGTCGTTCTCCGGTACTATGGAGAGAGCAACAGATTTGTTGGAAATCATACATACCGATGTATGTGGTCCGATGAATATTGAGGCTCGTGGCGAATATCATTATTTTCTCACCTTCAGATGACTTAAGCAGATATGGGTATATCTACTTAATGAAACACAAGTCTGAAACATTTGAAAAGTTCAAAGAATTTCAGAGTGAATTTGAAAATCATCGTAACAAGAAAATAAAGTTTCTACGATCTGATCGTGAAGGAGAATATTTGAGTTACGAGTTTGGTGTACATTTGAAACAATGTGGAATAGTTTCGTAACTCACGCCACCCGGAACACCACAGCGTAATGGTGTGTCTGAACGTCGTAATCGTACTTTACTAGATATGGTGCGATCTATGATGTCTCTTACTGATTTACCGCTATCGTTTTGGCGTTATGCTTTAGAGACGGCCGCATTCACGTTAAATAGGGCACCATCAAAATCCGTTGAGACGACGCCTTATGAACTATGGTTTGGCAAGAAACCAAAGTTGTCGTTTCTTAAAGTTTGGGGCTGCGTGAAAAAGCTTCAACCTGATAAGCTCGAGCCCAAATCGGAGAAATGTATCTTCATAGGATACCCAAAGGAGACTGTTGAGTACACCTTCTATCACAGATCCGAAGGCAAGACATTCGTTGCTAAGAATGGATCCTTTCTAGAGAAGTAGTTTCTCTCGAAAGAAGTGAGTGGGAGGAAAGTAGAACTTGACGAGGTAACTGTACCTGCTCCCTTATTGGAAAGTAGTACATCACAGAAAACTGTTTCTGCGACACCTATACCAATTAGTGAGGAAGCTAATGATGATGATCATGAAACTTCAGGACAAGATACTACTGAACCTGTAGATCAAACAGAGCGAGATCCGCACCAGAGTGGTACGGTAATCCTGTTCTGGAAATCATGCTGCTAGATCATGATGAACCTACGAACTATGAAGAAGCGACGGTGAGCCCAGATTCCGCAAAATGGCTTGAAGCCATGAAATCTGAGATGGGATCCATGTATGAGAACAAAGTATGGACTTTGGTTGACTTGCCCGATGATCGGCAAGCAATTGAGAATAAATGGATCTTCAAGAAGAAGACCGACACTGATGGTATTGTTACTGTCTACAAAGCTCGACTTGTCGCAAAAGGTTTTCGACAAGTTCAAGGGGTTGATTACGATGAGACTTTCTCACCCGTAGCGATGCTTAAGTCTGTCCGAATCATGTTAGCGATTGCCGCATTTTATGATTTTGAAATTTGGCAGATGGATGTCAAAACTGCATTCCTGAATGGATTTCTGGAAGAAGAGTTGTATATGATGCAACCGGAAGGTTTTGTCGATCCAAAGGGAGCTAACAAAGTATGCAAGCTCCAGCGATCCATTTATGGACTGGTGCAAGCCTCTCGGAGTTGGAATAAACGCTTTGATAGTGTGATCAAAGCATTTGGTTTTATACAGACTTTTGGAGAAGCCTGTATTTACAAGAAAGTGAGTGGGAGCTCTGTAGCATTTCTGATATTATATGTGGATGACATATTACTGATTGGAAATGATATAGAATTTCTGGATAGCATAAAGGGATACTTGAATAAGAGTTTTTCAATGAAAGACCTCGGTGAAGCTGCTTACATATTAGGCATAAAGATCTATAGAGATAGATCAAGGCGCTTAATTAGACTTTCACAAAGCACATACCTTGACAAGATTTTGAAGAAGTTCAAAATGGATCAAGCAAAGAAAGGGTTCTTGCCTGTGTTACAAGGTGTGAAGTTGAGTCAGACTCAATGCCCGACCACTGCAGAAGATAGAGAGAAAATGAAAGATGTTCCCTATGCTTCAGCCATAGGCTCTATCATCTATGCAATGCTGTGTACCAGACCTGATGTGTGCCTTGCTATAAGCTTAGCAGGGAGGTACCAAAGTAATCCAGGAGTGGATCACTGGACAGCGGTCAAGAACATCCTGAAATACCTGAAAAGGACTAAGGATATGTTTCTTGTATATGGAGGTGACAAAGAGCTCACCGTAAGAGGTTACGTTGATGCAAGCTTTGACACTGATCCGGACGATTCTAAATCGCAAACCGGATACGTGTTTACATTAAACGGTGGAGCTGTCAGTTGGTGCAGTTCTAAACAAAGCGTCGTAGCGGGATCTACATGTGAAGCGGAGTACATGGCTGCTTGGGAAGCAGCGAACGAAGGAGTCTGGATGAAGGAGTTCATATCCGATCTAGGTGTCATACCTAGTGCATCGGGTCCAATGAAAATCTTTTGTGACAATACTGGTGCGATTGCCTTGGCAAAGGAATCCAGATTTCACAAGAGAACCAAACACATCAAGAGATGCTTCAATTCCATCCAGGATCTAGTCCAGGTGGGAGACATAGAGATTTGCAAGATACATACGGATCTGAATGTTGCAGACCCATTGACTAAGCCTCTTCCACGAGCAAAACATGATCA
>NW_025237447.1:0-1344 GCF_018294505.1 Triticum aestivum
AATTTGAAAACTAATGGCACTAACAGAAAGTTTGTAATTTTTCTAAAACTAATGGCACTAACAGAAAGTTTATAATTTTTCTGACCTAAAAGCAAAAGGAATTAAAAAATAAAGCAAAAAATAAAAGAAAATAAATAATGCAAAAAACAAAACAAAAAAACTGTAAAAAACTATTTTTATAGTAAAGTTAATCACAAACTTGTGATTCACACAAATATCAAAGAATTCAAATTTTAACTATTCAAATTTGAAAAGTAATGGCACTAACAGAAAATTTATAATTTTTGTGACCTAAAAGAAAAATAATTAAAAATAAACTTTAATAAAATAAACAAAAATAGCAACAATAAGTATTTTGTTGTAAGTAGAAACAAAATAAAATAAATAAAGCAACAAAGAAAACAAAAAAAGTGCCACCTACTGGGCCCCCACGGCGTGAATACGACTAGAGACCCTACCATGGGCCAGGATTCAGGCCTGCAGGTGGGCAAGTAGGCCCACAGGCACACAACGTATGGTTAGGCCCGAAAGCCTACAATTGAGAGGAGCTCGAGAGGGTGGGCGCAGCAGCGCTTATAAACCACTCTTGAGCTCTCTCAGCTAGCGAGGTGGTACTAAACTTTTGACGCAGGGCAGCACAAGGCCTTTGGTCCCGGTTGGTACCACCAACCGGGACTAAAGGGGGCATTGGTCCTGGGTCGTGGCACCAACCGGGACCAATGCGCCTCGCCCCTGGCCCATGACCATTAGTCCCGGTTTGTGCCACAAACCGGGACTAAAGGGTTGGTCTTCGTTGCGGTCAGAGTTTAGTCCCACCTCGCCAACCGAAGGGCGCTCACACCGGTTTATAAGCCCTTCCCTCTCTGCCTTGTTGAGCTCCTCTCAAAGTGAAAATAGATGCCCTTATACAAGAAATTTGACCTAAATTCAGAGTGAATTTCTCTAAAATTCATAGAAATTTACTATGAATTTAGGTTGAATTTTCTCTATAAGCGCATCTATGCTCATTTTTTTAGTAAAGTTAATCACAAACTTGTGATTCACACAAATTTCAAAGAATTTAAATTTTAACTATTCAAATTTTAAAACTAATGACACTAACAGAAAGTTTATAATTTTTCTAAAACTAATGGCACTAACAGAAAGTTTATAATTTTTCTGACCTAAAAGCAAAAAGAACTAAAAAATAAAGCAAAAAATAAAATAAAATATATAATGCAAAAAACAAAACAAAAAATGGAAAAAACCTATTTTTATAGTAAAGTTAATCACAAACTTGTGATTCACACAAATTTCAAAGAATTCAAATTTTAACTATTCAAATTTGAAAACTAATGGCACTAA
>NW_025237447.1:3196-3786 GCF_018294505.1 Triticum aestivum
AAAAGAAGCGTATTCTATTTTCTGTTCTTCTCCTCTATTCCTTTCTTCTTCTCCTCTTTTTTCTTCTTCTTTTTTTCTTCTTCAATATTCTCCTCTATTAATATCTTATTCTCCTCTTTTTATTTCTTCTTCGTCTTCTTATTTTTTTATCGGATATGTCGTAGTCGATATACCCCGTGTCCCGATAACTTCAACACGAGGGGGGGGGGGTTCGACCTACCCCCTCCCCGATAACATTATTTTCCTATGTATGTATGCAAAAGTTACATTTTTAGAAAAGTTTTATATATCTAGCTAGGAGAGGAAGAAGAAGAAAAATAATGAGAGGAACAAGGAAAATAAGAAGAGGAAGAAAGGAGAAGTAGAGGAGAAATAAATAAGAAGAATAAAAAAGAAGAAAAAGAAGAGGAGAAGAAGAAAGGAATAGAGGAGGAGAAGTGAAAATATAATATTCTATTTTCTCTTCTTCTCCTCTTTTTTTTTCTTCTTTTTTTTCTTCAATCTTCTCCTCTATTAATATCTTCTTCTCCTCTTTTTATTTCTTCTTCGTCTTCTTATTTTTTATCAGATATGTTTTTTGTCGATATACC
>NW_025237447.1:4163-4681 GCF_018294505.1 Triticum aestivum
GAGCGCGCGCCCCCTGCCCCGTCGACGTCATCGCCGTCGGCATCCTCGCCGCCGACCCCGCGCCCCTGCTCCTCCTCACATTGGTCCGGCTGGCGCCCTCCCCGTCCTTGTTTTTTCATATATATGATGATATATATGCTTGTTTTTTCATGTATATGCTTGTTTTTTCTTATATATGATGATGTATATGCTTGTTATCATAATTTTTTTTGTTCATATATATGATGATTTTTATATAGAATATGATGTTTTTTTGTTCATAGATGATCATATATATGATGTATGCATGGATGTGGATGAAATGAGATGAGATGAGATGTGTTTTGTGTTGGAGAAGAAAACATTTCTTCCATGTATATATGCAAAAGTTACATTTTTAGAAAAGTTTTATATATCTAGCTAGGAAAGGAAGAATAAGAAAAATAATGAGAGGAAAGAGGAAAATAAGAAGAGGAAGAAAGGAGAAGAAGAGGAGCGGAAGAAGAGGAGAAATAAATAAGAAGAAAAAAAAGAAAAAA
>NW_025237448.1:0-4681 GCF_018294505.1 Triticum aestivum
ATAGGAATCACGACTTGCATGTCGATGAGTATGACAACCGGCAGGAGCCATAGGAGTTGTCTTTATTATTTTGTATGACCTGCGTGTCATTGAATAACGCCATGTAAATTACTTTACTTTGTTGCTAAACGCGTTAGCCATAGAAGTAGAAGTAATCGTTGGCGTGACGACTTCATGAAGACACAATGATGGAGATCATGATGATGGAGATCATGGTGTCATGCCGGTGACGAAGATGATCATGGTGCCCCGAAGATGGAGATCAAAGGAGCATAATGATATTGGCCATATCATGTCACTATTTGATTGCATGTGATGTTTATCATGTTTTTGCATCTTATTTGCTTAGAACGACGGTAGTAAGTAAGATGATCCCTTATGATAATTTCAAGAAAGTGTTCCCCCTAACTGTGCACCGTTGCGAAGGTTCATTGTTTCGATGCACCACGTGATGATCGGGTGTGATAGATTCTAACGTTCGCATACAACGGGTGTTGACGAGCCTAGCATGTACAGACATGGCCTCGGAACACACGCAATACACTTAGGTTGACTTGACGAGCCTAGCATGTACAGACATGGCCTCGGAACACGGAGGACCGAAAGGTCGAGCATGAGTCGTATAGAAGATACGATCAACATGGAGATGTTCACCGATCTTGACTAGTCCGTCTCACGTGATGATCGGACACGGCCTAGTTAACTCAGATCATGTTTCACTTAGATGACTAGAGGGATGTCTATCTGAGTGGGAGTTCATTAAATAATTTGATTATATGAACTTAATTATCATGAACTTAGTCTAAAATCTTTACACTATGTCTTGTAGATCAAATGGCCCACGTTGTCCTCAATTTCAACGCGTTCCTAGAGAAAACCAAGCTGAAAGATGATGGCAGCAACTATACGGTCTGGGTCCGGAACCTGAGGATCATCCTCATAGCAGCCAAGAAAGATTATGTCCTAGAAGCACCGCTAGGTGAAGCACCAATCCCAGAGAACCAAGACGTTATGAACGCTTGGCAGCAGCGTGCTGATGATTACTCCCTCGTTCAGTGCGGCATGCTTTACAGCTTAGAACCGGGTCTCCAAAAGCGTTTTGAGAAACATGGAGCATATGAGATGTTCGAGGAGCTGAAAATGGTTTTCCAAGCTCATGCCCGGGTCGAGAGATATGAAGTCTTCGACAAGTTCTTCAGCTGTAAAATGGAGGAGAATAGTTCTGTTAGTGAGCACATACTCAGAATGTCTGGGTTGCATAACCGCTTGTCTCAGCTGGGAGTCAATCTCCCGGATGACGCGGTTATTGACAGAATCCTCCAGTCGCTTCCACCAAGCTACAAGAGCTTTGTGATAAACTTCAATATGTAGGGGATGGAAAAGACCATTCCTGAGGTATATTCAATGCTGAAATCAGCGGAGGTGGAGATCAGAAAAGAACATCAAGTGTTGATGGTGAATAAAACCACTAAGTTCAAGAAGGGCAAGGGTAAGAAGAACTTCAAGAAGGACGGCAAGGGAGTTGCCGCGCCTGGTAAGCCAGTTACTGGGAAGAAGTCGAAGAATGGACCCAAGCCTGAGACTGAGTGCTTTTATTGCAAGGGAAGTGGTCACTGGAAGCAGAACTGCCCCAAATACTTAGCGGACAAGAAGGCCGGCAAGAACTGCCCCAAATCCTGTCTCGAATGAGTTAAATCTTCCTACCATTTGTCCTTTTCTTTTCTTTTTTAGAAAAGGAGGATGACCTTCGGCTTGTGCATCTGGACGATGCATGCAGCCATTTTATTAATTATTCACAAAGACCTTACAAAATACATCCGGTAGTCTGAAGCCACCATCTTGGCAACATCTTTCGCTACTCCTATCCTCTTGATGAGGGGTGTTGATTGTCCGAGCAAAATACCAAAAATACATCACACCAAAGCCTAACGTATAAAGCTGGAGGCCCCAACCAAGCCGCGTTGCTGGGGCATACAAAGGTCTAGCTCACTCATAGAGGCGGCCGCCGCCGTCTTAAACCTATCCATCTCCAGAGCAGACATTGACGCATCAACCTTGCTAGGCCTGCCGTCGATGCCACCTTGGCGCCAGACAACGCCACCGTCCTGAACGTATATATCCACATGCGCCCATCATCAAAACTCCGTAGCGGCATGCCACCGAGATCCGCCGTCGGTCTTGCGGTAGATGTAACACCGTCCTTCTCATGTCCCCTCCAGCCAGCACTTGTTCCAAAATGATGCTCCAAGGAGGGAGAATGACACTAAAGGCACCGTCCTCGTCCGATCTGGTAGACCCAAATCTAGGGTTTCCCTCCGAACATCCCGATCGAGTTGACGTGATCTGCAACAACGATGCCTCGAGAAGGAAATGGCGTCAGAGACACCACCATCGTACGCCAAGACCGCAGTCAGGCGCGATTATCGACATAAGCCGCGTCGTCCCGTTCTCACGGCTGGCTGGACCCGCGTGGAGCCTCACCATGAAGACGTATGCCGCCGCCGGTACTTCCGCGGAGATCCTCCACCGTGGGCGGTCCCTCGGGGTTTTTATTTTTTATTTTTGTGTACGTCTTTTCGGATGTCTTTTTTGGCTATTCAGCTTTCGCCCGATTTTTCTTGAAGTTTGGAGGAAAGAATATTCGAAAGAAAAAAATTGCGCGAAAAAATGCATTTTTTCGGTTCCACGAGAGGCACTGATTTGCTTCTCGTGGAGGCACTGACTTGCTTCCGTCAGAGGCACAGTTATGCCTCTCAAAAAGTAAAAAACATGTTTTTTTCACGAGAGGCAAAGATTTGCGTCTTGTGAAGACACAGATTTGCTTTCGTGAAAGTCACAATTATGCCTCTAAGAAAAGGGGGAAAATATGTTCTCTTTTTGTGGTTCTATGGTAGGCACATATTTACTTCTCGTGGAGGAACATACTTGCTTCCGTGAGAGGCACTGTGCCTCTCAAAAAAGGAAAATAACAAATTTTATTTTCTTTTTGGTTCCATGAGAGGGACATATTGACTTCTCATGGAGGTACAGATTTGCTTCGGCGAGAAGCACAGTTGTGCCTCTAGGAAAGGGAAAACAGTAAAAAAAAAAGAGTCTGGCTCCGTTTTTTTCTATCTGTTTTTTCATGAATTTTTTTGGTCAAAACTTATTAACGTAGGATCTAGTTTTGAAGATATCGACGCGAGAAATCCAACGGTGATGACGGCTTAGGATTGGACGCACGGTTCAAGAGATCAAACGGTTTGAAAAACCTAATCTACAAAAAGGTGGAAAAATCGCAGGTTGCGACAAGTGGAGTGCATGCAATGCGCTACTTGGCAGGCCTGGGAAGATGGGAGTTATCTTTGCAAGGGTACCCCTTAACTATTGATGTCGCATGATCCCAGACCTAATGCGGAATAGCAAATTGCCCGCGGGCTTGTCTATGTCTCGTTTCGTCCGAGAGAGTACCCCCCTAACCACGTCGTCATGTCGCGCTGACGCGATGCTAAGTCGCACATATTTTTTCTCTATATATTAAAAAATTGAATATATATATATATATATTATAAAAATGAATTCTTTAATTTATTAAAAGTGTTCATCACACGGTTTAAAAGTAGTAAAATCCAGCGTAAAAAATGTTTGCACCAATCAAAACAATGTTGTGACACAACAAAAATATTCACAGATTTCAAAAAACTGTGCGTGATATTTTTACAAAATTTATACAATTTCTCTCATTAAAAAATCATACCACTTATAAAAATGTGTGTTAAATTTATAAAAAGTTCAAGTGTATCAAACAAAATGCTTGTGACATTTAAAAAATATTTATCCAATGTAAAAATGTTTCTTATTTTACAAAAAATGTTTCAACGTCTATTTTAAAAATGTTTAACACATATTTGAAAAAAAATTGAAAAAAATATTTGAAATAATGTTAATAATGGATTTCAAAATTATAAACATAGAAAACATTGTTATACGAAAACTGTACAATCTATTTGGAAAAAGCAGACATCAAAACGTATATTGAACAGAAGTTAATAATGTATTGAGAAATGTTAAACATATATAAAAAAATTGTCCTGATGTATCCAAAGAATTTACAATGTGTACGAAAAATTAGATATGTGTTGAAATTAAGAAAAAAAAATTAAAACCAAGGAAAACGGGTGAGAACCAATGAAGAAACAAAGAAACGAGAAGAAATAAATGAAAAAGAGATGCAAAACAGTGAAAACAAACAGAGAATAGATGAAAATTAAGAAAGCAAGAAAAAGAATCGAAGAAAACCAGAAAACAAAAAAGGAACAGAAAAATACCACACGTACACTGCCGGTTTAATAGAGACAGATAGACGCACCTACAGGAAAACCAGTTGTCAAGTGAAAATTGGAAAGAAAAAAATCCTAGGCCGCAGCACAATTAGCACACTGTGTAGGCGAGCCCTTCTTCCACACCGCAGTAAGCGGCATATATCTCCAGCGATGCCCTACTCCCTAGCCAGCTCGCATGTGAACTTGTTGCTGTATGAATGGTACAAACTGAGTCCGATCTCACATGCGAATTACGACGGCCAGCACAATGGGGATTGCTGTGCTAAAGCAATCTAGACGCACTATATTGACATGCATCCCATGCTTTTGATCTCCAGGCCATTAAGATTCCGGTATAAGTTGACTCAAGGTTTTTTTTT
>NW_025237449.1:0-4681 GCF_018294505.1 Triticum aestivum
GCTCGATGCGTGTCCATCGTTTAGGCGAGACTACTGACGCCATGCATGCATGGCAGGCCGTTTTCCTACGTCGACCCAAACACCGGCCCATCCGAGGTTGCAGCTCTGGACGGCCCACGTCGCGTACGATCTCGAGGGTTGTTCTCGTCTAACTAAAAATAGTCCCACCTCGCCCCTCGACCAGCTCCTTTACCTGCTTAAATACCTTCATCGAGGTGATTTTAGCAAGCGTTGGTCCTCATTGTAGGATGAATATGATTCTTCACCCTTACTATGGTTGTCATGCATATTCATAATCATCATGCATATTCTTCATTTACAGAGCAATAATGACCGACATATTTTTTAAATAAGCGGGGCCCACTGGGGTGTGCTTGGAAATCTTTGAGAAACCTCCATGCACGTTCATCTTCGCTGCATGCAAATCGGGCGGCAGCCGCTGTGCCAGTAGCTGTCAAGGCCTTAATGAATCACTATTCACATGCAGGTCCCCAACTCTTGCATGCAGGTCGCAAATTATCTTGTACATGGTGACCCACATAAATTCAAAAAAAATTCAAAAAATTGCGGTGATTTGGAGGTGGTCGAAAAAATGCCCGCATTCCGAAGGGACCATTTGGTCTAACTTAAGCCAGTTTTTGAAAAAAGGTGATTTTTTCCACCACCTCCAAATCACCCAAATTTTGTTCACAAGTCCTGTATGCTGCCAACACACCTTTTACACCTGATAGATGCTACTTCTATTATTCAGCAGCTAACATCACAAATAGTATCACAGATCCTTGATGTCTGAAAAAATAGTATCACAGATCCTTACAAACACACCCATACATAAAGATAACATTACATTCAAATATTTGGGTGTGCCGAAGTCTTTTTCCTCCCGCATCCACCGGCGACACGCCATCGGCGTAGCTCGATGCCGCCTATGGGCCTCCAGCTCGACGGAGAAAACTTTCTGAAACTCGGGAGCGCTTGTAGTCCGATGGCTGTGCGATCTACTACAAAGTAAATCACTAACCCAGAGGAGAAAACACCGATAAGTACGTATAGAAACTCCGAATACCACGAACACTGGCCAAATCCAGACGAATTTACCGGAAACCTAAACCAACCGTATCTTGAAAGACCCGCCGGAGACATGACTCAACACGCCCTTCTCTAGTGGTAAACACACCAACAGGACGGGGAAAGAGTGGGAGAACATTAATCCTAGACGTGGACAGCGCCTCTGTCCCCCTAAGCCAAGACAAACTCAAAGACTCCCTAAAGAAAATAAAACCCGAAAAAGAAGCACCCATGCCGTTGTAGGCCAGGACTGGACCAGAAGTCGACCTTGCCACTGTCCAGGTGTTGGTGCTACCGGCAGACCTCGTGTAGGGGGTCCCAAGCTTGCTGATCTGAGCTAGATGAAAACAGGGAAAGTAGGGACACGATGTTTTACCTAGGTTCGGGCCCTTTTTATGAGGGAAAACCCTAATGTCAGGTTCTTCGTGACCATAGCCGCGATGGCATCGTCATTCGCCTTCTCACTCATGATATGTCCTCTACGAGCTGGTGCTGCTCGAGGAGACACATGTTTTTACCGCAACTCCCCTTGCAACATCCAGCACACAGAGAATGGCGGCTTAGGCGGCACGAACTGCCCGACTAGTCCTCTACCATGGCGGCCTCGAAAAGCACCTGCGCCATGGTGAAGCCAGAAACTGGCGCGGACATGAGCTCATCGTTGTCCTCCGAGCTGACCTCCGACATGTTAGGAGGCAGTCCGACCTCTATGTGTCACCTAGGGGAACCTGTTGTAGAATATGTGTGGAAGGTGTCTTTTCCTTTGGATCATGGTTGGGATTTTGGGTCGGGCTCGCTGCAAAAATAATTGGAAATGCAGAGTATGAAATGGGCCATTGGAACTATCAAAATGCCTCTGCAAATAACAAGATGGGGCACCTGGTCTGGTTTCCACGGGTGGAAGAATGGTTGAGACTAGCTGCCAGATCATCAAGGACGGCGGAAACTATTTGGAGCGTAGGTCGCCAGATAGCCATCTTGTGCGTACGCCCTGGCTTCCCACTAGGTACATCGGCCCGGCGGAAGTGCTTTTGTGGTTCTCTTTCCTTGTTTCTTCTTTCGATTTTATCCTTCCTTTTTTTCCTTTCTCTTTTAATTTTGGTCATTTCTTTTTTAAAAAATCAAGTCACTAGACATTTTTGGGAACTCAATTTTTTTTCATTGAATACAAAGTTTGTCCATCAAATTCAAAAATTGTTCATCAATTTTTAAAAACTATTCATCATATTCAAAAATATTCATAGAATTCAAAAAGTACTCTTGAACTCAAAATTTGTTCATCAAATCCAAGAAATTCTCACTGAATTTAAATTTTGTTCATCAAATACAATAAATGTTCATCAAAATTCAACGTGGACATATACGAATTTCTGTTGGATGGCAAAAGTGGTCCGGATGTATACTGAAGGTTTGAGGATCCATTTTGAAGATGCCCTAATTAAGTGCGGTTCCTTTCATAGTTGCATTTGTTGTTGCCCAGGATTCATTCCTATATAGCGTAACTATACATATTGCGTGAAACCAAGCACGCGCACACACAGTCACCCACACTTACTGAATTGCGGTTTATTCAAAAGCTTGAAAAACCATTTCTCTGTCGGATGGTGAAAATCATGTGGGATCGGAAAATGATTACGCAATAAGCATGAAGTGCATTGGCTGACGATGTACATACACATAGATAAAACCATATACATACACCTTGGAAATCATCAGTGGGCCATATACATTCTTTGGCGTGGTGGCAACAAGAATGGGGGCCCAATACCTGGTCGGTCGGTTAGGGGCCCAAACCAACGCCAACTATGTACGATGGAGTGAAGCCAGAAATCCTGAAGCCAACCACTGCACTGCTGCTACCACTCCGCGTCGTCTTCCTCTGCCTCACTAAAATAGCTAGTTCTTGCCGCCGCCGCCGGCGAGATGAGCGCGGCCGAGGACGCCCGCCACCGTAGCACGCGCACGCGCCTCCATCCACATGCCAACGCGAGTGAGGCAGGCGAAGCAGTGGCCCGCCGCCGCAGCATGCGGCTCCATCCCCATCCCCAGATCCACGCCAGTCACGACGGCAACGGAGTGGCCCGCCGCCGCAGCCCGCGCCTACATCCCCAGGTCTACGCGAGTGACGAGGGTGAAGGAGTGGCTCGATGCCGCAGCGCGCTCCTCCGTCCACAGATCCACGCGGGTGAGGAGGCATCCGGCCGCAGTCGTCCTCGCCGCCGCGGCAGCTCGCCGGCGGCGCTGTCCTAGCCGCTCGAAAACGACCATCTCCTGTGGGAGATCCTCCTCCGCATCCCGCCGCAGCCCTCCTCCCTTCCCCGTGCCTCCGCCATCTGCAAGCGGTGGCGATGCGCAGTCACCGACCCCAGGTTCCACCGACGCTTCCGTCAACACCACCGGAAGCCGCCCCTCCTCGGTTTCTTCGAGGACGGCGTGGATGGTATCGTGTTCAAATCCGTCATGGACCCTCCCAACCGCATTCCTCCTCAGCGCTTCGACATGCGACTCCACGGCATTGACAGTGGCCGTGCCACGGGGGTCCAACTGCTCGGGTGCCGCCACGGTCGCCTCTTCATCTTGCCCTGGCAGCGGGCAGAGCTTATTGTAATTGCTCCCATCACCGGCAAGAAGCTCTGCCTGGCCGTTCCGTCCAAGTTCAAGGGGGACTGCTACCTTGATGGGGCGGTGCTCTGCGCCGCTGCTGACCATGGCCACGTGCATGGAAACTGCCACTCAAGCCCATTCAAGGTGGTCTTGCTGTCGACAAGCACCTACCATAGTGGTCCACAGCCCGCCTTTGCATGTGTTTACTCCTCGAAGACTGGCACTGGCATATGGAGCGATCTCATCTCAACGCCGACTCCATATCAGCTTCATGGCGCTTATATTCATGGGTCACTTATTGGTAACTCACTTTACTGGATGTGCGGGCAAGGAAGGTACATATTTGAGTTTGGTTTGGATGGTCAGAGCCTAGCTTTGATCACAGCGGCTCCCAGAATAAATGATGGCCGCCACAACTATGACCAACGTGAGATCATCCAGATGGTGGATGGTGTTGTTGGTCTTGCCATATTGTCTCCCTGTTACCGTAGCATTCAAATGTGGCGGTGGAAGGTCAATTGTCATGGTGATACCAAATGGGTGCTGTGCAAGTCCATTGAAATGAATAGCATTAATGGGATGCCTCCTGGGGTTAAAGGAGAGATCCCAAAGTTGGTATTTAGACTGAGATATGCTGAGGATACTGGTGATATATTTATATATGCGGGCTGGAGTGTCTATATGGTTCAACTCAAGTCGATGAAATCTTGGAAACTTTGTGAAACCCTATATGTTACTCGTCATCATCCTTTCAAGAGTTTCTATATGCCAGGTGATTGTCTTCGTTATTCCTCATATTGTATGAGTAACCTAGTCTTGTTCTGTTTTGTATTTGAATGCTCAAATACCTTCGCTAGATAATGAACTTGTAGCCATATTGTTTCATTAATATATCCATAATTTGTGTTATCATTAAATATAGTTGTCTTCATCCTTGGGTGATAACAAATCAAATGAAATGAGTAATAATGTGATTTCAAATGTCAAATGGTTAACTCATTCAGCATGT
>NW_025237450.1:0-4680 GCF_018294505.1 Triticum aestivum
TTTTTTTGCCTATTTCAGAGTTTCGCAGAAAAAGAATATCAAACGGAGTCCAAACAGAATGAAACCTTCGGGAACGTGATTTTTGGAACGAACATGATCCAGAGGACTTGGACCCTACATCAAGAAAGCTACCAGGAAGCCACGAGGTAGGGGGCGCGCCTACCCCCTGGGCGCGCCCTCCACCCTCGTGGGCCCCACGTTGCTCCACCGACGTACTCCTTCCTCCTATATATACCTACGTACCCCCAAACTACCAGATACGGAGCCAAAAACCTAATTCCACCGCCGCAACCTTCTGTACCCGTGAGATCCCATCTTGGGGCCTGTTCCGGAGCTCCGCCGGAGGGGGCCTCGATCACGGAGGGCTTCTACATCAACACCATAGCCTCTCCGATGAAGTGTGAGTAGTTTACCTCAGACCTTCGGGTCCATAGTTATTAGCTAGATGGCTTCCTCTCTCTTTTTGGATCTCAATACAATGTTCTCCCCCTCTCTTGTAGAGATCTATTCGATGTAATCTTCTTTTGCGGTGTGTTTGTTGAGACCGATGAATTGTGGGTTTATGATCAAGTTTATCTACGAACAATATTTGAATTTTCTGAATTCTTTTATGTATGATTGGTTATCTTTGCAAGTCTCTTCGAATTATCAGTTTGGTTTGGCCTACTAGATTGATCTTTCTTGCAATGGGAGAAGTGCTTAGCTTTGGGTTCCATCTTGCGGTGTCCTTTCCCAGTGACAGTAGGGGCAACAAGGCACGTATTGTATTGTTGCCATCGAGGATAACAAGATGGGGTTTATATCATATTGCATGAGTTTATCCCTCTACATCATGTTACTCTGTTCTTATGAACTTAATACTCTAGATGCATGCTGGATAGCGGTCGATGTGTGGAGTAATAGTAGTAGATGCAGGCAGGAGTCGGTCTACTTGTTTCGGACGTGATGCCTATATACATGATCATACCTAGATATTCTCATAACTATGCTCAATTCTGTCAATTGCTCAACAGTAATTTGTTCACCCACCGTAAATACTTATGCTCTCGAGAGAAGCCACTAGTGAAACCTATGGCCCCCGGGTCTATTTTCCATCATATTAATCTTCCAACACTTAGTTATTTTTGTTGCCTTTTTATTTTACTTTGCATCTTTATCACAAAAATACCAAAAATATTATCTTATCATATCTATCAGATCTCACTCTCGTAAGTGACCGTGTAGGGATTGACAACCCCTTATCGTGTTGGTTGCGAGGATTTATTTGTTTGTGTAGGTGCGAGGGACTCGTGTGTAGCCTCCTACTGGATTGATACCTTGGTTCTCAAAAACTGAGGGAAATACTTACGCTACTTTGCTGCATCACCCTTTCCTCTTCAAGGGAAAACCAACGCAGTGCTCAAGAGGTGGCAAGAAGGATTTCTGGCGCCGTTTCCGGGGAGGTCTACGCAAAAGTCAACATACCAAGTACCCATCACAAACCCTTATCTCCCGCATTACATTATTTGCCATTTGCCTCTCGTTTTCCTCTCCCCCACTTCACCCTTGCCGTTTTATTCGCCCTCTCTTTTCCGTTTGCTTGTCGTTATGGCTAGTCCCTTATCAACTCCGTTGTCCCCAGAGTTTGAAGTCTTTCACTTCAAACAAAGACAAGGAGAAAACTTAAAAGATGCCTGGTTGAGAATAATGGAGTCTTACCGTAATTGTACCTTTGAAGTGAACCTGAAAATTTTGCTTCGCAATTTTTATGTTGGATTAAATATGTCCCATAGACAACTCTTGGATTGCGTTGCCAAAGGCAATTTTATTGAAATTGATCCCCATATTGCGCATGAAGTTATAGAAGGTATAGTGGGAACACTACCTCAACAAAAGGGGCCTCATCATACCCAGGAAGAGACAGAAGTTTTTGAAAAAATTTGCGAAGTAACTAAGATTTTACAGAAGTCTCTTGAACCTCTTAAGAACGTTAGCGTGAATATTCACCGCATGAATATGTTGATTACTCTTTGCAATAAGCGGTTTGATTCTTTAGATCTAAAAATTTCAGAATATGAAGGGAAACATAAAGAACCTCCCGGATTCGAGCTTGATTCCACTAAAAAGTTGAAAGCCGAAGATGGCAATATCTAGATCTATCCTTGATTTTATGCCTAGCTAAGGGCGTTAAACGATAGCGCTTGTTGGGAGGCAACCCAATTTTATTTTTAGTTTTTTGCTTTTTGCTTCTGTTTAGGAATAAATATTTGTTCTAGCCTCTGGTTAGATGTGTTTTTATGTTTTAATTAGTGTTTGTGCCAAGTTAAACCTATAGGATCTTCTTGGATGATAGTTATTTGATCTTGCAGAAAATTCCAGAAACTTTCTGTTCACGAAAATAATTGTTAAAAAATCACCAGAACGTGATAAAATATTGATTCCAATTGCTTCTGATCAGTAAACAAATTGTCTAGGTCGTCCTATTTTTGCTGATTTTTTGAAGTTCCAGAAGTTTGCGTTAGTTACAGATTACTACATACTGTTCTGTTTTTGACAGATTCTGTTTTTCGTGTGTTGTTTGCTTATTTTGATGAGTCTATGGCTAGTAAAATAGTTTATAAACCATAGAGAAGTTGGAATACAGTAGGTTTAACACCAATATAAATAAAGAATGAGTTCATTACAGTACCTTGAAGTGGTCTTTTGTTTTCTTTCGCTAACGGAGCTCACGAGATTTTCTGCTGAGTTTTGTGTTGTGAAGTTTTCAAGTTTTGGGTGAAAGATTTGATGGATTATGGAACAAGGAGTGGCAAGAGCCTAAGCTTGGGGATGCCCATGGCACCCCAAGATAATCTAAGGACACCTAAAAGCCAAAGCTTGGGGATGCCCCGGAAGGCATCCCCTCTTTCGTCTACTTCCATCGGTAACTTTACTTGGAGCTATATTTTTATTCACCACATGATATGTGTTTTGCTTGGAGCGTCTTGTATGATTTGAGTCTTTGATTTTTAGTTTACCACAATCATCTTTTCTGTACACACCTTTTGAGAGAGAGACACATGATTCGGAAATTATTAGAATACTCTATGTGCTTCACTTATATCTTTTGAGTTATATAGTTTTTGCTCTAGTACTTCACTTATATCTTTTAGAGCACGGTGGTGGATTTGTTTTATAGAAACTATTGATATATCATGCTTCACTTAGATTATTTTGAGAGTCTTAAATAGCATGGTAATTTGCTTAAATAATCCTAATATGCTAGGTATTCAAGAATAGTAAAAACTTTCTTATGAGTGCGTTGAATACTAAGAGAAGTTTGATGCATGATGATTGTTTTGAGACATGGAGGTAGTAATATTAAAGTTGTGCTAGTTGAGTAGTTGTGAATTTGAGAAATACTTGTGTTGAAGTTTGCAAGTCCCGTAGCATGCACGTATGGTAAACGTTATGTAACAAATTTGAAACATGAAGTGTTGTTTGATTGTCCTCCTGATGAGTGGCGGTCGGGGACGAGCGATGGTCTTTTCCTACCAATCTATCCCCCTAGGAGCATGCGCGTAGTACTTGGTTTTTGATGACTTGTAGATTTTTGCAATAAGTATGTGAGTTCTTTATGACTAATGTTGAGTCCATGGATTATACGCACTCTCACCTTTCCACCGTTGCTAGCCTCTTCGGTACCGTGCATTGCCCTTTCTCACATTGAGAGTTGGTGCAAACTTCGCCGGTGCATCCAAACCCCGTGATATGATACGCTCTTTCACACATAAACCTCCTTATATCTTCCTCAAAACAGCCACCATACCTACCTATTATGGCATTTCCATAGCCATTCCGAGATATATTGCCATGCAACTTTCCACCATTCCGTTTATCATGACACGTTCATCATTGTCATATTGCTTTGCATGATCATGTAGTTGACATAGTATTTGTGGCAAAGCCACCGTTCATAATTCTTTCATACATGTCACTCTTGGTTCATTGCATATCCCGGTACACCACCGGAGGCATTCATATAGAGTCATACTTTGTTCTAGTATCGAGTTGTAATCATTGAGTTGTAAATAAATAGAAGTGTGATGATCATCATTTTCTAGAGCATTGTCCCAAGTGAGGAATAAAAAAAGAGAGAGAAAGGCCAAAAAAAAGAGAAGGCCCAAAAAAATGAGGGAAAAAGAGAGAAGGGACAATGTTACTATCCTTTTACCACACTTGTGCTTCAAAGTAGCACCATGATCTTCATAATAGAGAGTCTCTTGTTTTGTCACTTTCATATACTAGTGGGAATTTTTCATTATAGAACTTGGCTTGTATATTCCAACAATGGGCCTCCTCAAGTGCCCTAGGTCTTCGTGAGCAAGCAAGTTGGATGCACACCCACTTAGTTTCTTTTGTTGAGCTTTCATATATTTATAGCTCTAGTGCATCCGTTGCATGGCAATCCCTACTCCTTGCATTAACATCAATCGATGGGCATCTCCATAGCTCATTGATTAGCCTCGTTGATGTGAGACTTTCTCCCTTTTTGTCTTCTCCACATAACCCCCATCATCATATTCTATTCCACCCATAGTGCTATGTCCATGGCTCACGCTCATGTATTGCGTGAAGGTTGAAAAAGTTTGAGATTACTAAAGTATGAAACAATTGCTTGGCTTGTCATCGGGGTTGTGCATGATGAGAGCATTCTTGTGT
>NW_025237451.1:0-3295 GCF_018294505.1 Triticum aestivum
CTACTGTGATGGGTACACTCCTCGTAAATTCAGTACCAGCATCCGTTTTATTTGATACAGGTGCATCGCATTCATTCATGTCAGAAGATTTTGCATACAAGCACGACGTTAAATGTGAGGAGATGAACACCTCTGTATTGGTCAAAACCCCCGTGGGACAGTGTCAAACCTCCTTGGTTGGCATCGATGTCCCCGTGGAAATCGAAGGGCTGGAATTCTATGCCTCTCCCATTATCCTGAAGTCGTCTAACATCGACCTCATTTTGGGTATGGATTGGTTGAAAGCGCATACTGCTTCTATAGTTTGCGCCACTAAAACCGTCCACCTGCTACACCCTTCAGATGAAATAGTTGCTTACCAAGCTAATCTGGTGCAAAATGCCGAGGCAAGGCTCTATGCATTGAATGCATTGAACGCTGCACCACTCGAGGGCATTGAAAACATTCCCGTCGTGCGTGAATTCCTCGACGTCTTCCCTGAAGAACTTCCAGGGATTCCCCCTGCTAGAGCTGTCGAATTCATCATCGACTTGAAACGAGGCACCACTCCTATAGCCAAGCGACCCTACAAGATGCCGCCGCATGAACTCCTTGAGCTTAAGGAGGAAATCGACAAATCTCTTCGCAAAGGATTCATTCGCCCAAGTTGCTCTCCTTGGGGAGCACCTTCCCTCTTTGTCAAGAAGAAGGATGGGACAAACCGGTTAGTTCAAGACTACCGTCCTATAAACCAAGCTACCATTCAGAATAAATACCCTCTTCCTCGGATCAATGATCTGTATGATCAACTGGCGGGTTCGTCAGTGTTCTCTAAGCTCGACTTGAGGTTGGGCTACCATCAGATCCGTGTTCGCGAAGAGGATATCCCAAAGACCGCCTTCGTGACTCGCTATGGTTCATACGAGTACACCGTCATGTCTTTTGGTTTAACCAATGCTCCAGCCACCTTCTCTCGTCTGATGAACTATATATTCATGGATTACCTCGACAAGTTCGTCGTGGTTTATCTGGATGATATCCTGGTATTCTCCAAGAACGAAGAAGAACATGCTGAACATCTTCGACTTGTGCTGGAAAAGCTACGAGAACATCAACTATATGCCAAGTTCTCCAAATGTGAATTCTGGCTACCGGAAGTAACCTATCTTGGGCATGTCATCTCTAAGGATGGTATTGCCGTCAACCCCGAGCGAGTTCAGGCTATTCTTGATTGGACTCCTCCCAAGAACGTTAAGCAAGTCAGAAGTTTTCTCGGTCTCGCTAGCTATTGCCGTCGATTCGTCGAGAACTTCTCTAAGATCGCCAGGCCTCTGACTAACCTGTTGCATAAGGGTGTCAAGTTCCAATGGACAGACAAATGTCAAGAAAGTTTCCAGGCACTCAAAGACAAGTTGACTTCTGCCCCAGTTCTAGCTCCACCTGATACTAAGAAGGACTTCGTCATTTACTGCGACGCTTCCCGTCAAGGATTAGGCTGTGTCCTAATGCAAGACCGCAAAGTGATTGCTTATGCCTCTCGACAATTGCGCCCTCACGAAGAGAACTACCCAGTTCACGACCTTGAACTTGCTGCTGTCATTCATGCGCTGAAGCAGCGGCGACATTACCTTCTCGGTAATCGTTGCGAGATCTTCACTGACCACCAAAGCCTGAAGTATCTGTTTACTCAGCCAGATCTGAACCTCTGTCAGCAGAGATGGATGGAGCTTGTTGCAGACTTTGACTTGGGTATTTCCTATACGCCAGGCAAGGCTAATGTAATAGCTGATGCCTTGAGCCGCAAGTCTTACTGCAACCACCTCCAGGTTCACAAAGTTCAGCCCTCGCTTGTTGAAGAATTCAGGAAGCTGAACCTCCATATTGTTCCTTCGGGTGCACTCACTCCCCCTCCTAAGGAGTTTGGCAAGGTGAACCTCCACGTTGTTACCCAGGGTTCCCTCAATACCCTAGTTGCTAAACCAGATCTCGTGGATAGCATCAAAAGGTTACAGAAGTATGACTCTGAAGCCCACAAGATTAAGCGCTACCTCGCAGAAGGAAAGCCCTCATTCTTCACCATTGCTGAAGATGGCACCCTATACTTCAAGGGCCGCCTAGTGGTGCCATGTGCAGAGAAAAACCTGGATATGACACAGGAAGTTATGAAAGAAGCTCATGATACGCCTCTATGTATCCACCCTGGTAGTACAAAGATGTACCAAGACATCCGTCAGAGATTCTGGTGGTCTAATATGAAGCAAGCCATTGCTCGTTATGTTGCTGAGTGTGACGTTTGCCGTCGTATCAAAGCCGAACATCAAAGGCCTGCTGGAACTCTGCAACCTATCTCTATTCCTGAATGGAAATGGGACCATGTTGAGATGGACTTCGTCACTGGATTTCCCAAATCACAGAAAGGTAATGATGCTATTCTTGTCGTCATTGACCGGCTTTCCAAAGTTGCACATTTCCTGGCAGTCAAAGAAACGATCACTGCTAGCCAGTTGGCAACGCTCTATATGTCCAGGATTGTTTCACTCCACGGTATTCCATTGGTTATCAGCTCAGACCGTGGCAGCTTATTCACTTCAAGATTCTGGGCAAGTTTCCAAGAAGCTATGGGAACTCATCTGTCATTCAGTACTGCGTTTCATCCTCAATCGCAAGGACAAGTTTAACGCGTCAACCAAGTTCTCGAAGACATGCTTCGAGCTTGCGTTATTTCCTTCGGCAAGAAATGGGAGGAATCTCTCCCGTATGCTGAGTTCTCTTATAATAATAGCTATCAAGCTAGTCTGAAGATGGCCCCCTTCGAAGTGTTATATGGACGAAAGTGCCGAACCCCTCTGAACTGGTCAGAAACTGGGGAACATCCACTCTTTGGTCCGGATATTATCCAAGATGCCGAAGAACAAGTCCGCATTATTCGCGAGAATCTCAAGACTGCTCAGTCACGTCAGAAGAGTCAGTATGACCGTCATCATAAAGACATGGTCTATCAACCTGGCGAAAAGGCTTATCTTCGAGTCACACCTATGAAGGGTGCTCACCGCTTCGGGATCAAGGGCAAACTAGCTCCTCGCTATATTGGCCCATTCACTATTCTCGAAAGGCGTGGAAAAGTGGCATACCAACTGGAGCTACCGCCGAACCTTTCTCAGGTTCACGATGTGTTCCATGTGTCACAGCTCCGCCGTTGCTTCAAGGATCCAATCCGAGCTGTGGATCATGAAGTGCTCGAATTGCAGCAAGACCTCTCCTATAAGGAGCATCCGGTCCGCATTCTCGACCAAGCTGAACGCCGCACACGTCAGAA
>NW_025237451.1:4064-4680 GCF_018294505.1 Triticum aestivum
CCCACGCCCGACGCGATCGCCGCCGTTCACCGTCCTTCACCCGGCCACCGTACCCACCTCGCCGCCCCAAGGTGTCTCCAAGGACCGCCGTCGCCCGCTGCTTCGTCTGGTGCAGCCCGTTGGAGACCGGAGCCCCTGCAACGACCTCCCCGAGCTCGCCTTCAACTTCGGATGCCGGCGGCCCCCTTCTTCCCCGGCGCCGATCTGCTGCTCCTAAGCCCCTCACCGGCCTCCGTGTGCCGCGCGGTGAGCCTCTCCCCCTCCTCCCCTGTCCTTTCTCTCTCGCGCGCCCCCTAGGGGCTTCCCCACGCGCGCCCGAACGCCGCGCCGCGGAGCTCGTCGCCGGCGGGTCTCCGGTGACCATTTGGTCATGGGCGTAGGCCCGTTAGCTCGACCGCATCGTGCCGCACCCGCCTAGCTAGTTAGTTCGGCCGCTCGCGCGCTCTAACGCCGCACCCGCCCCAGCCCGAAGCACTTCGCCGCCGGCGAGCTCGTAGCGCTCGCCCCCGCCCGTTCCAGCCGCTCCGGCCACCACCGTTGGACGCGCGGCGCCGAGCCGCGTCGAACGCGCCCAGCCACGACCCCGCAGACCCCCTGTGCGCGAAACCCGCGCCCC
>NW_025237452.1:0-4680 GCF_018294505.1 Triticum aestivum
AGCTAAAGCTCAAGACCCTCGCGAGGGGCCAAGCCTCGCGGGGCGGACGATAGAAAGCTCCCTTAGAGGCAGCCTCATCAGGCAGGCTCACGAGGAGGCGGAGAGATCAAGGCAGGGGTACTTCGCGAGGAGCCCGTGACACAAGCCATGACGATCGAGACCAGGCGGGCGCCGGCCTGCGTAGTGTCCTTGTTTCCCCTTTGGTGCAAAGGGGGCAAGCACAGGCCACGGCATCGGACAAAGGTTATTCTGGTGAAACGAGACCAAGAGTAGCAGAGCGGCAGGACGGAGGTCACCGTGGAGCCCAAGACGGCGTCATCACCAGTGCTTTTGGCAGCCGAAGACCACCTTTGGTCAGGATAACTTGTACTAGATGTTCCCCTTCAAAATGGCCAATTGTTGGCGCCCTTCCTGCTCGTTATTTGGGGAGAGGCCCAGGGCCTCTATAAACAGAGCTAGCCACCACAGAGTAGAGGATCGATCTAGAGATCGGACAGAAGAGAGGAGAGATCGACACACCTAGACATCTAGAAATCTGGTAGAGCCCTAGCAGAGAGAGAGAGAGAGAGGCGACTGAACTCACCAAAGCAGTTCATCGCACCAGCTCAAGAACACCTCTCGCGAGGCTGTTCTTCCCTTGTACTGTTCATCATCAGCCCCTGAGGCAATCCACCACACCACATACTGGAGTAGGGTATTACACCACAAAGGTGGCCAGAACCAGTATAAACGTCGTGTCCCTTGTGTTGTTCGTTGTTTCCAGCTTAGATCACGTGCGGAGATTGGACGTAGATCAGTAGGGGAGAGATCTCCGCGTGCACCCCAGTGTTCAAACCTCAAGGGTCTGCCGGAACCCGAAATCCGACATTTGGCGCGCCAGGTAGGGGTGCGCCGGAATCTTTCTTCCGTTGTTCGTGTGTGATCTTCCGTCGTGTCCATGGCTGACGCTCGTCGGGCTCGCGCCGAGCGCCGAGCTGCTCTCGCCACCCGCGTCGCCCAGACGGCGCCCGTCGGCGGACGCCCTCGTCGTTCCCCGTCGCCTGTCGCCAACGCCGCCACCGGCCCGGCGGGGAACGAGCAGCAGGCCTCGTCCCAGCATCCTTCAGTACGGCGGGAGGTCTGCACCGCCACACCGTCGCTGACTCCAGCCGCTTCGCCGTCCCACGCCCGTCGTGCCCCCACGGACGTGCACGCCGCGCTGCTCCTGGCGAGAGAGCTCTTGCACAACCGCCCCGTCGATGACCTCTACGAGGACTGGCTCGCCCGCATCACCGAGCTCGTCAGCACCACGAGGGGCTCCCCCTTGCCATCCCTCTCGCCGCCTTGCCCTCCATTCCGCGCAGGAGGCGAGGATCAGGAGGTGCCTCCACCACCTCCTCCCCAAGGAGGCGCCCTGGCTCCAAGGCGCGCAGCCCCAGGGCGAGACCCTCCGTGTCCGGCGCCTGCACAGCAAGAAAGGAGCTGCCAAGAGATCCCTCGTCCCCAAGAAGGTGCTCGCGCGCTCCCAGCGCCGGCGCGCCAAGATCGCGTCCCTGCACCTCCACGCCAAGACCCCGCGCTGCTCCAAGCGGCGGCGCGCGGTAATCCCCAGGAACAAGCCCAACACCAGCAAAAGGCGCCGGTGGCCACGGCAGGCCGCCGTGCCCTCACCCCCGAGCTCCGTGGCGTCCCATGGCCACGCAAGTTCAAGCCTGACCTGCCCCTCACTACGATGGCACGGCGGACCCCGCAGAGTTCCTACAGTTCTACGAGCTATGCATCGAAGCCGCCAACGGAGACGAAAGGGTCATGGCGAACTGGTTTCCCATGGCGCTCAAGGACGGGGCCCGCTCCTGGCTCCTTAACCTGGCTCCTGGCACGATCTCCTCCTGGGACGAGATGCGCACTCGCTTCATCGCCAACTTCTAGGGCACTCGCGACCGGCCCCCGGCCATGAGCGATCTGCGCCGCATCAAGCTGCAGCATGGGGAAACCCTGCAGAAATACATCCAGCGCTTCAACAACGCTCTCCTCAAGATCCCCAAGGTGACTGAATAAGCCATCATCTCGGCCTTCTTTGATGGCGTACGCGACATCAAGATGAAGGAGGAGCTAGCAATCCATGAAGACCTATGCACATCCTGGAGCTGTTCAACTTGGCGACCAAGTGCGCCAGGGCTGAGGAAGGGCGCCTTTCCCTCCTCAAACTCCCGGCTGCCGACCCAGAAGAGAAGAAGCCCGAGGCCAAGGACATGAAGCGCAAGGGGGCTGCCGTGCTAGCAGCGGAACCAGACACCAAGCGAGGCAGGGATCAGCCTGAGTCATCAAAGGGCAGCCGGTACTGCGTGTACCACGACCTCCACACCCACAACACCAACGAATGTCAAGAGCTCAGGGCCGTGAGAGATGGACGTGTCGGCCGATGCCCCGAGCGCAATGACAGGGGCTATGGCCGAGGAGGAGGAAGAGGTGGCGGACGATGGGAAGACCGTGGCCCTCACCAAGGGTGGCGTGACCGACACTCGCGAGGATCGCTGGCAGGACCAGCCTCGCGAGGGAGGCTGGAGAGATCAGCCTCGTGAGGATCGCCCACATGGCAACGCAGGCCTTCCTCCTCTGCCGCCATCGCCAAGGAGGAACGAAGACCAACATCAAGACGAGGGGGCTGGGGGCTTCCAGGAGCCGCACGCAATCGCTTGCATCTTGGGTGGAGCGCAGGCCCCAGCCTCACAGCGCATCTTCAAGAAGTTTGCTCGCGAGGTGAATGCAGTCCTCCCCAAGCTTGAGGCCATGCGCCCTCTCAGGTGGTTTGCGTGCGCTATCACGTTCAGCTCAGCGGATCAGCTCAAGTGCGCGGCAACGGCCGGAGTCCTCCCGATGCTTTGCTCCCCAGTCATCAGCAACGTGCAGGTCACCAGGACCCTCATTGACGGCGGAGCAGGACTCAACGTCCTGTCTGTCGAGACGTTCGACAATCTCCAAGTGCCGTACGATCAGCTTCAGCCGACCAAGCCCTTCTCAGGAGTCACTGATGGTTCCACTGTTCCAATAGGGCAGGTTCGCCTTCCAGTCACCTTCGGGCAGCGCAACAACTACCGCACCGAGCTCATCAACTTTGACGTCGCCCACATTTGTCTGCCATACAACGCCATCCTCGGGTACCCAGCACTGGCCAAGTTCATGGCAGTGACTCACCATGGATACAATGTCCTCAAGATGCCAGGAAGTGGTGGAGTCATCACTGTACCCTGTGAAGAAAGGGACACAGTGTGTTCACTTGAGCGCGTGTTCCAAGCCGCAGCAATCGAAGACCCGGACCATAGAAACCAAAGGCTTCCCGAGGCGACCCTTAAGAAGAAGAAGGTTTCGCCTGGCCCAAGCCATAAGGAGGTAGGAACCTCCGGAGGTGTTGCATCAAGATGTGCGCCCAATCAGGGAGCGCCACCCTCTATCGCATAGGAAGGCGCGCCCGGCGCCCTCCTCAGGCAGGGCTCAGGGGCTCTTTCTTGGAGAGCTACCGACTTTGCCAAGGTCGCGAGGGGGGCGTTCGGGCACCACTTGGAGGGGTACTTCCAGGCACATTTCCTTCAAGAAGGTACAAGGCAAGGAAGACCAAACCCTCAGGAGTTCATCGCAAGAAACACCCAGGAGCTACAGGAGTCGAAAGTCATGCGTGGCAGCCGCCGCTTGCCCGTCGTAGCCCCACATCCAGGCGAGGATGGTGGGATGCGCGTCTGCATCGACGTGCCAGGGCTCAACCGAGCTGCGTCTCAGGAGCGCCTCTGGCCTTCGCGCGTGGGGCATTGCGAGGGTCCACCTCACAGCTACATTTGCATGCCTTTCGGCCTGCCGAACGCGGTCGCCGCTCATCAGTGCCTGCTGAGGAGCATTCTGGAGGCTCAGGAGGTCAGGCATTGTGCGGTCCTGGCGGAGATGGAGATGGCCCTCGGAAACCCACCTGTGCCCCCAGAGCCTCCCGAGACTCCTGGGCCTGGGGGCTCATGAGGATCGACGTCTTCATCGCGCATCGCCCGCTTCTTCAACATCACTTCATCTTCAACGGCACCAGGTGACATCTTTCTAAGTTCTGTTTTAGCTGGGAGCGCCCACAGGGCCGCATCATTCCCAGGTCGCGTGGGTCCGTCCCTGCGGCATGTATCTGTTTTGCTTATGCTCTTTACTTACCTTGTTGGGGGCGCCCCTCGGGCTGCATCATCCCCGAGCTGTTCGGGCCTGGCCCAGCGGCGTTTGCTTTTCTCGCGTCTACTTAAAATGAATTTGCTCTTTCGTGCTTAATTGTCACCTACTACTTATCGCGGACTTCTCTGCTTTCATGCAAAGCGCTTGCACGTTAAAAGGGGGTACCTAAGCATCGCGACTCATGGGCTCCTACTGGCTCTCCAACCCTCACCCCCTGGCCTTGACCCACGGCATCGCGACCTGTCATACCAGCGGCGGCTGAGCTAGCTCGAGGGCCGGGACCTGAAGACGTAGATCATTTGCATTCTAACCACCCTGCAGGAACACACCATTGATAAAGGCCCAGAGCCAGGCGCAACCCGCCTCAAGGTAGGGCCTCGTGAGTCTCGCGCTGGCTCACAAGTGCCTAGATACACCTCTCCTAGCCCTACCGTGCCGGCCACGTGTCAGGGCGGGGCTGTACACGCCCCAGGGGCTCCTCCCGGAGGGGAGCCCCCTCCC
>NW_025237453.1:0-4679 GCF_018294505.1 Triticum aestivum
CTTGAACTCGCTCAGGGTTAACAGCAATACCTTTACCAGATATTACATGACCCAGATAGGTCACTTCTGACAACCAGAATTCACATTTAGAAAATTTGGCATAAAGGCGATGCTCTCGAAGTTTCTTCAACACTAGCCTTAGATGTTTGGCATGTTCTTCCTCGTTCTTGGAGTAGATGAGTATATCATCGAGGTAAACAACGACGAATTTATCCAAATACTCCATGAAGATTGAGTTCATTAACCGAGAAAAGGTGGCTGGAGCGTTGGTTAAACCGAAGGACATGACGGTGTACTCGTATTGGCCATAACGAGTAACAAAGGCCGTTTTAGGAATGTCCCCGTTTCTGATTTTTATTTGATGGTAGCCCAACCTCAAATCCATCTTGGAGAAGACTGAGGATCCAGCGAGCTGATCATACAGATCGTTGATCCTGGGAAGTGGATATTTGTTCTTGATTGTGACCAAATTGACAGGTCGGTAATCTACCACCATCCGGTCCGTACCATCCTTCTTCTTAACGAATAGGACGGGGCAAGCCCACGGAGATGAGCTAGGTCGGATGAAACCCTTTTTCAAGGACTCATCGAGTTGTTTCTTAAGCTCGGCCAGTTCTAGTGGTGCCATCTTATAAGGTCTTCTAGCAATCGGAACGGTTCCGGGGATGAGGTCGATTACGAACTCAACATCCCTGTCAGGTGGAACACCTGGCAATTCCTCTGGAAAGACATCCGGGATATCACAGACTACCGGCACGTCCTCAAGGTCTGGCAAAGGGCTGGCGTTAAGAGAATATAATTGTCGCTTGGCTATTCGGTTCAAGACATTGACTATCTTCCCCGAAGGATGGGTGAGTTGAACAGTCCTAGAGAAGCAATCAATTTTGGCTTGATGAGCTGACATCCAGTCCATACCCAAAATGATATTAATATCTGAAGATTTAAGGGCTATCAAAGACACGAGGAAAACAAGTCTGTCGACTTGGATTTCATTTCCAAAACTTACCCTAGAGGTCTGCCATCTAGACCCGGGAGTAGAAATTTCCATAGTGGATGGCAAGTCACAGAATGCAACGTTATGCAAACGAGCATAATTTTCAGATATAAAAGAATGAGAGGCTCCTGTATCGAAAAGAACAGATGCCGGGTGGCAATTAACAAGAAGCGTACCGAGAACGACGTTGGGAGCCTCTTGAGCTTCTTCGGCAGAGATACAGTTGACATGGCCACGTGAAGCGGTGACCGGCTTGGCGTGGAATATTTTTCCTGTCGGCTTGCCACGGCCAATAGCTTTAGCAGATTGGTTGGGGTTGGTCTGGGGACACTCACGCATATAGTGACCAGATTCCCCACACTTGAAACAAGTCACAGAACTGGTACGTGGAGGAGCATTATTGATTGGACCCCCATAGGGCTTGGCTGGAGCAGACTGTTGAACGGGGCGAGGCGCCTGGAAAGATGGCCTCGGTGTGAACCTGGGTGGCAGGGCGGTGTTGGGTACCCACACGCGGCGCTTCTGAGGACCAGCACCGGATGAGGAACCCATGTCACGGCCATGCTTGCGTGTTGCGTCATAGTCAGTCTGACCAGTTTCAGCACTGATGGCTTTGTTGCCAAGTTTTTGAAAAGATGTGCACTCATGCAGACGGAGGTCGCGGCGAAGCTCAGGACTAAGGCCCTTACGGAACCTTGCTTGCTTCTTGGCATCCGTAGACACTTCCTCAGTTGCATATCGGGGGAGATTACCAAACTCCCTGCTATAGGCATCCACAGAAAGTCGGCCTTGGACCAACAGACGGTGGCCTGCGGGGACCGCGAGGTGGGGTGATGCCTCCTACATCACGCCAAACCATCACGTCCGGCAGAGCAGATCTCACAGGATAGAGATCGCGCATATCTGAATATCCAGCTTGCACCGCCGGTGCGAACCGAGTCAAAGTAGCCCAATGGTCAGCACGGGTATTGAAGAGCTCGAACCTTAAGGCCCGAATTTCACGGTCCTTATCCTCGAGCATCTCAGCAGTGGTGCGAGTCCGTGAATCCTCCTGAGTGGGGTCAGCATAAATAGCCTGGAGATACCCTTGTGCTCCCGGAAGTGATCCTGGCATATACCGGAAGTCAGAGTCCCGAAATAGACCAGATCTGACTCGCATAATGGTCATCATAGAGTAGGCGGCGTCCTGCACAGCCATCTCAATAGTAACCCCGAGTCCATAGGAGCAGTGAAGAGGCTCGGTGGATCCAGGATAAGATGGAAATATCCTGACAGTGCAGAGATACTGGCTTTGATTAAAATCTCGGAATTGCTCTTCGACCGTGTACTCGGGATACCAGCGGTATCCAGCCTCAGTCATTACCCTGACCAACTTGGCAGTATGGCCGGGTACATCTAGACATCGAGTCAGGCGAACCACTTGATTGAGGTCGCGAGTGGCCATCTGAAAGCACAGTCATAATGCAAAGGCATCAGAGTTTCTAACAAAATTTCGGCAGCATAACAGCTGTAAATGCTCAAAAAGGATTTTGAGACATTTGACAAAGGATTTCGTACATACTCAACATCATCATATCAAAGTTCTGAAACCATTCTAACAACATAAGATGGTAGTAGAACTGAACTAGGCTTGTATCCATCAAACCTATAAGGTACTACTGATTAGTAACACGTGATCCTGATAGAGAGAACAGATCCTAATTCCTTAGTCCCCGGTGGAAGAATAGACTGACTCAGATCAGAATGTCATAAGATAAAGGAGTAAAAAGAGCCTTACGTTCCATCCCACAAACAATTCCCCTACATATAACTAAAGAATTTCTAGACTCAACATCGACCAGTTTGGCTTGGAGAACCTACAGGCAGTCCGGCTCTGATACCAACGCTGTCAGGACCCCGACTCGATGTCACATCGATCTAGCCGGTAACACCTCATATCACTTTGCGGCCTCACGCACGGTATCCCCACGGGTGTCGTCTTACCCTTTTCCCGGGACCGTTTGCGCCTTTTGGCTCACGTATATGATAGTGTCGCTAGCATCCATATGATAAGGAGCCCGGGCTGACATGACTAGTCGTAAACCCAAAGTGGCACAGACTTACAGGGACAGGCATCCATGACCCAGCTTCGAACGTGTCGGTCATCAGCAAGTGGGTCCGGGCTGTAGCACTGGGCTAACAGGACTCCGGTAAACCGGGCTGTAGCGGGCTAACAGGACTCCGGTACTCAAAGCGTGACATTTCCCCGAAGGGACAGACACAGGAACGAAGAAGGACACATGCCGGCCAGCCTAAGTGTTCCAGAGCAGTAGCAAGCTACCATGGCTCAGCGGTAACACTAGGAGCCATTTCCCGGTAAGAGAGGCTACTAAAGATAAACAACTAGATAGTCAGATCCCACACATACCAAGCATTTCAATCATACACACAATATGCTCGATATGTGCAAATACAACGAAGCATCACAACATGACTCTATGACACAAGTACTTTATTTAAGGCTCAGGGAGCTATACATAACATACACCAAGGTACGGGTCTCACGACCCCACATACAAGTCATACAGTCATACAAACCAGCAGCGGAAGTAACTTGTCTGAGTACAGACAACTAGTAAAATAAAAGAGGCTTGGACAGCCTAGCTATACTACGTGGTCCTTCACAAGCTCAGGGTCACCACCTGGGTCTTTAGCCTACTCGTTGATGTCAACGTCTACATAGAACCCATCAGAAGGGGTTGCAGCGTCTTCTGTAAAAATGTAGATTATAGCAACATGAGTACAAAGGTACTCAGCAAGACTTACATCAGATCCTACATACATGCATAGTATCAAGAAGGGTTGGTGGAGTTATTGCAGCAAGCCAGCTTTGACTCTTGGCTAGGCTATCCTACGATACTCCAACTTGAAATGGTTTTGCGCACACGAGTCCACTACTCACCACTTCAATACACTACCGAGAATCCACCTCCGTCTTCCTACGGAAGGGCCATCCTCGGCACTCACGCTTATCTTGAGGCTTTTAACAGTTTCCATTTACTTGTCTATGAACTGTATAGGCAACCAAGTAGTCCTTTACCGCGGACGCGGCTATTCGAATAGATCATGTTAACCCTGCAGGGGTGTACTTCTTCATACATGTTTCCACCACTTAGCGTCTGCACACGACATGTGCTCGGCAGACTTCAAGCGAAAGCCCACGTGGGTGTAGACCACGACCTACCTAAACACTTAAGCCTCTAGTCCAGGTTTATCGCCTATTCAGGTTCCATCTGCAGGGAGTCCGGCCGAGGTTGCCCATACGGCCCCGAACGATGTGAACAGGGTTCCCGAGATACCTAACGGGTATTCGGTACACCCGGCCACGTACCTACCGCATCACAGCCCACCCCTACGGTCAGCGCTGTCCACGGCCTCCAGTAGGCTACAAACACCAGAAACTACTTGCAACTCCTGGACAGAGAGCTAGGGTGAATAAGAAGTCGAGCGGGGTCATATTTCAGGGCCCAATGCATGGTAGTAGCTGTATCTTAAATCACATATACAGATCTCAGTGCTTAAGGTCGGCTTCAATGAAACAACCCACCATGTACTCCTACATGGCCTCTCATCGATACCTTTACCAAATCGTGTTCACCACACCACTCTCATTACCGACATTAACATTTCACTCTAGCCCATCACC
>NW_025237454.1:0-4679 GCF_018294505.1 Triticum aestivum
TATACCTTTTGGTAATGCATAGGAAGGAAGAGAAGAACGACCATCACCGACGGTCGCAAATGTCAGAGAGGAATCAGTTAGGGAGAGTTTCCAACAAATATGAGAGGACGAAGAATCCCGACTTTTGTCGTGTGGATAGCTCCTTCTTCATTCCGAGGTGCTAGACATTTTGGTGTAATGCACTTTGGAATGAAAGGAGTAGCTATCATCACTGACGGTCGAATATATACACCACGTGAGCTGAGAGTTTTCAAGAAAAAGACTTGACAGACCGATAGTCAACCCGTGATGAATAATAATGATCTAATTTAGTTTTTTAGTACATATATTGAATTGTACAAGTTTAATCTTTGAATTATGAACATAGGAAATGTCTGACGATGACAATAGGCTCCCGGAGTGCGACTAGTGCGGTGACGGCCGGGGTTTGTGCGACGGGCCTCGCCGTCTGGACGGTCGACGCTTCAGTATTAAGCTCCACGAGACCTTCGACGACAAGTGTTCTTTCGTATTTAAGCATGACTTCTACTTCTTCAACGTGTAATTTCCGTCTTTTACAATTCGACTAGCTTATCCCATGCCCTGCAAGACGCTATGTCTTGGAGAAGCTGGATTTTGAAGATCATGAAAATATGGAGACAAAGATAGTTCACCCAAGGACCCATCATGTTTATGATTTTGCTGTAAATCTATACAATTCTGAGAGCGTATCCCATTTTGGTTGCCCGAGTTCGGAAGCACTTTGCAAGGCGTATGATTTTCATTAGGGTATGCTTGTCACTCTGCAAAGACACTATGGAGTGCCGAGGGTGATCCCTCATAACACACTCCTGATGATAAGTCTGTAGTGTAGCTATTCGGTCGTGGTCACCGAGGGTGATTCCTCCTTCACCACTCCCGATACGACTATGTCGTGCAACCCCTCAAGTGTGGACCTCGAGGGTGATTCCTCCTACGTTCACCTTGATGATTACATCGAGTGGAATCCACCGAGGGTGATTCCTCGGGTTTCCCCCCTTGATGTTTTGGACACACGGTTATCCGGACTTTACTTGAGACCATTATTGAAGTCGGGTCGGCCCTAAGGGGTACCCACGAGTTGATGTGAAAGTCGGGCTGGCCCGTAGAGCACCTGCGAGTTTTCTACGAGGCACGGCTGGGCATTCTGGGCCCTTGCCATAAGTCCATGAGACGGGGCGACGGGGTCACATTATCGTGAGTCTCTGCTCGTCTCCGGACCTCCCAATGCACTAACAGGTTTGGGTATTTGTTCTGAGTTGGCCTCTCGCCTTTACGCACTAACCACCACGCGGAAATAGTTATAGGCCTCGGCGTCGCAATATCTGACGAAGCTTTGTCAGACGACCAGTTCAGCATTGTGGGCCTGTCGGGCCAGTGCCATCCAGTATGAGGTGGTGCTTGTCCTGGCTCATCGCACAACAACCCGGAGTGCAACAGACAATGGGCCCAAGACCCCGGAGTGCTAGGATGTAGATCGGCGGGGACCTCTCTGCTGAGCCAAGGTAGGGCTATGACGTGTTGATCTTCCTAGGCTGGGCATTGACTCAGAAAAGTGTGTCCAGCTAGAGTAATCAAACGTGTTGGAAAACATGGTGCACCCCTGCAGGGAAGTTATCTATTCGAATCTCGTGTCCACGGTAATGGACGTCTGACTTGTATCCTGATCTATTGCAACTAGAAATGATTTCTTGAGGCATGTGATGTATATGTTGGCTTCGAGATTGCTTTCTCGCAGGGAGTCGAGGAAGGATCTCTGGATGTTAGTTCTACAACATGTTTGCTAAATATAAGCTGCTATTCTTTACTCTTATGAATGCTGCAAGATGCTTGGAGCTGCTTGAAGATGCTAGTCTTTGATAGGCTAGGCTTTCCCCTCTCTTTTGTCATTCTGCAGTTCAGTTCACAGATACAACCCTTCCATTTGATACCAATGCATACTTAGTATAGATCTGATGCTTGCGAGTACTTTGGATGAGTACTCACGGTTGCTTTGCTACCCCTTATCTGCCTTCTTTCTTCTTTCCGGTTGTTGCCACTAGATGATGGATCCCTGGAGCCAGATAACGCCGCCGATGGATACTACTACATGGAGGCCGCCGAAGACCAGGAGTAGTTAGGAGGTCCCAGGCAGGAGGCCTTGCCTCTTCGATCGAGTTGCTTTTGTGCTAGCCTTCTTAAGGCAGTCTTGTTTAACTTATGTCTGTACTCAGATATTGTTGTTTCCGCTGACCCTTTTGTATCGAGCTATGTATTCGAGCCCTTGAGGCCCCTGGCTTGTAATATTAAATTTGTATTATTTTATTTGTGTCTAGAGTTATGTTGTGATATCTTCCCGTGAGTCCCTAATCTTGATCGTACACATTTGCGTGTATGATTAGTGTACGGTCGAATCGGGGGCGTCATAATGTATTATGATGATAAGTTGTTAGTGATATGATGATGATGATGATAATGATGATGATGATGATGATGATGAGTTATTATATCATTGGGTGAAAGAACCGCGGATTAGTTCCAAGTGGATGGATCCTAAGTGACCAAGTCATGGATTATTATCATCATCATATCATTACTTTGTCAGTTAGGATGCATCCACTTGAAACTAATCCACGGTTCTTTTACCCAGTGATGTAATAACTCATTATGATGTAAAAAAAACAATCTCTAAATTTCTACTGTATGAAAACTTGTATAAAGGTGTATGAATATGACATAAAATAAAAAAGAAATAGAATACGTAATAATATTAGTAGTGCGGGCAGAGAGGCGCGCTGCCAGTAACTACTAGTAGTGCTTTCTGAAGTAAGTGACTACTAAGTAGGTATAGCAGTAGTGCGGGTGAACCAACGCTACTGCTACACTTTAGCTGTACCGTCGTAGCAGTACCGCAGTCTCCCGCGCTACCGCTAGCCCAAAAACTAGCACTACTGCTAGGTTTTTCCCTAGTAGTGCTGTCTGCCGAAGAGACGAACTCCCAATCATTGACCTCTAGCTCAAATTTCCAATACCTCTTCTTTCCGAAACATACCCCATTCAACTACCAGTGCCACTTATCTGTGTTGATCCTTTTCGCCCCTCTCCATAGGCTTGTCCACATTCTACACAGTTGCCATGCACACCTCAATTGTTGTTTCGAGCATTGCTTCTGCTGCACGACAAAATTTGTTATTTATAGTCACGGTGTAAGTGTAGACTTCATTACTTTGCCAAACTTTACGTGCCCGTCTCTTTAATTTTCTTCCATCAAGTGCAGTTGCACTAGCAACTATGTAAATCAACACAACAACAAACAGACATAATTGATACTAGTAAACGGACATAGTTCTTGCAACCAACAGATATCCTAGTTCATTGTTGGACAGGACGGGACTAGATTCACACTAAAAAAACCTAAGATAAACGGAGACGGAGAAATACGGTGGAAATCACCATTACCTCACCGGCACCTTCCCCTCCGTTTAGATGTCGTCAGAGGGAGGGGTGGAGTCGTCATCGTCGAAGCCTATGGAGGAGATCTTGCCGGACATCCAATGGAGCGCATGCCTGCTCCTTCGCCACCGGGGCAGCCTTGGCTTTGGCCTCTAGTTCCTCCTCCGCCTCGCGCTCTGACTGCTCGATGGTGAGCTGGAGCAACTTATCCTTCTTGCGGTGGAGACGACGTGTATCGGTCTCCGCGATGGTGAGTAGTCATCGGAGGACCGCCTCGAAGAGTTGGTCTTCCGGATCGACCAACGCATGCACATAGGACCGATGGGTGGAAATTGCTTCATGTGTTGTCACTCTCTGCCGCTCGCAACATGGAGCACGCATCTCGAATTCTGATGTCACATCATCAGCGACGCCGCCATGAGCATGAGGACCTAGCAGTGGTCGAGGATGCCAAGAAGTGTATCTAAAGGAGGATATGGAGAGGTGCACAGTGGTGGTGTACCGGGAGGGGTGCGAAGCACCAAGAGCAGTGTAGGCACAGTCGTTCGCGCTACATAGTCGGGCGATGGGGGTCGATGCATAGCCAGAGCTTCAGCTTTCGTCCCTGTCCAGTCGTGACAGGCGCAGCGCGATGCAGATGACAAGCTCCTACTCATCATCGGCCACCTCCACCTGGCACAACAACGACTCCCAATTGACATCAATGCGATAGACAGGAACAGAGGTCGTGCCATGTTGAGGTGCGGCCTAATGAAGGGACCGGAAGCCAGATTCAATGCGATGCGGTGGCTGAAGAAGGCTTCATGGACGTCGTGTTGGCATTGAAGCTGTGCCGCCCACTCATCCAATAGCGCTGCTCTAACCAGCATCAATGTCATGGAGTCACGTCCGCTCTGTAGCGTCGCTGGCCGACATGAATGTGCGGAAAGGGTTCTTCGCTGAGAGAGGGTTTAGGGTGGGACAGGGGTGATTGACGCGTACGTTGTTGTGGTCCGGACGCCCGCATAGCCCTCCTAGTTTGCATCCAGTTTACGGAAATACAGACAGCCGGACTGGTCCATGGACCAATGGGCTACCGTGTTGGATGGCAACCTGCGCTCGGACTGCTCTGTTCAGACAATTGTGGACGGTGTGAGGGTCCGTGTTGGAGATGCCTATGGAGTGCAAAAGCCAAGAACGCATATATAAAATTTTTGCTCTTACAATACTGGTTCTCGCAAGGCAGGTCC
>NW_025237455.1:0-4678 GCF_018294505.1 Triticum aestivum
ATCATTTGATCCTCTGCTGGAGTACATCTCTCTGCTGTCGCTGGAAACGAACTGCAAGCATAAACAATACTCAAGTGATTCAAGAGATGTACTGATTCAAGAGTAGTCAAGAGTAATTCAGAAGTGCCAACATTTGATTCAAGAAATGTTTGCTGCCAAAAATTCAACAAATAATTTGAACAAGTTAACTGAATTAACTGTTGACTGTAGCATTTCAGACAATAGGAGTAGCAGACCAAACTGTATTAACTGTTGACTGTGCATCATTGATTTTGAAAATTCTGGAAGAACCTCTACCATTATGTTGATTTACTTTAAATAAAAATCATAGACTGAAAATGTTGTCATCTGGATTACACATGTTCTTTTTCTCATTAGAGGATCATGAGAGAAAACTATTGAAAATAGTCTGGAGTAAAAAAATCTGAGAACACACACACAACAAAAACAGGTTCATGACTGGAGTAGTACTGTAATAAGACCTGACAAAACTTCTTTTGGCTGGGAGAGATTTGAGTGTTTTTATATCATTGCTAAGAGATTTTATTACTGTAATAAGACTTGACAAAACATCTTGAACTGATAATCTACAGCAAACTTGCTTGAATGCAATGCAAGCTATACCTCGATCTGTCCTGAAACAATGACCACGTAGCAAAGAGAGGAATGAACTGCAAACATAAACAATTTGATGAGAATTTGGTTCAACTAGCCAATAATTTGATCTAACCATTTGACAAAATCCGAATCTACTGATGCAGGAATACTGTCAAATTACTGTTGGAGTACAATTCAGATTACAACAGCAGTACCTGAAAGCAGCAGAAGATGGTTGTCCCAGACCTCAACTGCACTCCACCTGCAGAAGATGCAGAAGATGAAATGGGTGATGATGATGCAGGAGTACAAATGGACGAAGATGTAGGAGTACAAATGGATGAAGATGCGGGAGTACAACATGCAGGTATAGCTACAGTGGCATTTCAGAAATTTTCAGTTAGTGGTGGAAGAAAAAATCAGTTAAATTACAGAATACAGTTTGATGATATGATCATATCATCATTTGATCATTTGATGATATGATCATATCATCATTTGAATGCTTATGTTCATTTGACCATTTTTCCTTTGATCATTTGATCATTTTTCCTTTGCTGTATTTCTTCGTGCAGGTGTTGAGCAATCAGTTAAGAAAAGGGATAGCCTCGATGACAAGCAAAAGTATGCTGCTTATGTTGCAATGCACACACTGTGCATGAGTAGAGGGGGCAAATTTGAAAGAGATGACAAGAAAAAGATTGCCAGTTTCTTTGGAGTGGGTGTATGGAATGTACAAAGAGTTTGGAAGAAAGCAATGAAGCAAATTGCTCAAGGCCTGGAGGTGGATGTTTCAAGTCAGAGAAAAAAGAACTGTGGAAGAAAGCCAAAGGACATTAATCTAGATCAAATACCTACCATTCCACTTAACAAGCGGTCTACTATCAGGTCACTTGCTTGGCAACTCAGTTGCAGCCCTACGACACTCCACCGGAAGTTCATGCTGAAGTTGATAAAGAGGCATACAAACTGTTTGAAGCCAGTTTTGAAGGAAAAGAACAAAAAGGATAGAATGGAATTTTGCTTGTCAATGCTCGATGAGACAACAACACAAACTGAAAGGCCAAAATTCAAGACCATGCACAAATTATTCATATTGACGAGAAATGGTTCTATATGACCAAGAAAAACAGGAACTATTATCTGCTATATGGGGAGGAAGAGCCTACGAGAACTATACAAAACGGCAGTTGTATTGGAAAAGTCATGTTCTTGACGGCTATTGCTAGGCCAAGGTGGGATAGTGAAGGAAATGTGACATTTTCTGGGAAAATTGGAATTTGGCCGTTTGTGAAAGAAGTTCCGGCTCAGAGGAGAAGCGACAACAGGCCCAGAGGAACAATGGAGACGAAGTCCATAAAAGTCAACAGGCAAGTAATGAGAGAGTTCATGATAGATAACCTACTACCAGCAATACAAGCATCTTGGCCTGAGAATGATGCTGGGCAAACCATCTATATACAACAAGACAACGCCAAGCCCCATATCTTGCCCAACGACCCAGAATTTGTAGCAACCGCGGAAAGAACTGGACTCGACATCAGACTAATTCAACAACCTGCCAATAGCCCTGATCTGAATGGCCTTGACCTTGGGTTCTTCAACTCGTTGCAATCTCTGACAGATTGTCTAAGCCCTAGAACGCTTCAGAATCTTATCAAGGGTGTGCTAGATGAATTTGAAAACTATGAAGTTTACAAGCTGAACAGAGTTTTCCTATCTCTACAAGCTTGCATGATTGAAATCTTGAACCACGCAGGGGGCAATGGGTATAAAATACCCCATGCGAACAAGGAAAGGCTAGAGAACCTTGGGATGCTACCTCCAAGACTTACATGCCCTGAAGAGGTATATGCAAATGCCCTGCACAATCTTGGGATAATGGAGAGAGTTCGGTGATGGAAGAAGAGGCTTGACATACTTGTCAGAGATGCTTGTTGATATGCTTGAGGAGTTGCTTGTTGAGATGCTTGAGGAGTTGCTTGTTGAGATGCTTGTCGAGATGCTTGAGGAGTTGCTTGTTAAGATGCTTGTGATTATTTGTGTGGAGTATGTGTAACTCCTTGTTTGTGTGGAGTATATGTAAATCCTAGAGATGAGGCTTGTGTGGAGTATATGTAACTCCTTGAGAAGAGACTTGTGTGGAGTGAATCATTTGTATGATCATTTTAATTAACCAAGAACTACTCCTACATACTCCAAGAACTACTCCTACTCCTACTCCAAGAACAACTCCTACTCCTAATTTTAATTAAAACTAAGCAACAAGTCCACACGATTTTAATTTTAATTTAAGGAAAATCCACACGATTTTACAGAAGCTTGTATGGCATGTCATGATTTTACAGAAACTACTCCTATCATGATTTTGCTGTCATTAATATGCAAGCAACAATTAAGTTCACAATATTATGCAAGTTAACAAGCTTCAGTAGCCCAAGTTTCAGTAGACAAGTTAACAAAAGCTACAGACGACAACTTTTAAAAGAAGCTACAGAAGCTTCATGAGAATAAGTTATTTTTAACAGAAGCTACAGAAAATTTACGCTCAACATGCACAACAAATTTACACAGAGAGAGGAGAGGACCAATTTGCACAGTGAGTTTCAAGCAATTAACAAAACAAGTTAACTTGTTTGGCCCCTTTTTTCTTTTCAGTTAACAAGACTGGTAAGCAAGTGAACAAATTCAGAACAAGACTGGAGTATATGTAGAGATACAAGTGCTCCTACTGAACAAGACTGGAGTATATGCAGAGATACAAGTACTCCTACTGGAATATCTAAACATGTTTGACTGCTTAAGCATGCAGAACAAGACTGGAGTACATAAACATGTTCGACTACAGAAGTTCCCTCGCCAAAGCAATGAACATTCATGACTAGCAAGGGAACTGCAAGATTAAGAAGCTACTCTGCACTCTACCTGCAGTAGATAAACAAACTGTAATACAAGTATGCAAAATATGTACTGAGATCGCAAAGTTACTTAAAGTAGAAAAATGTATCCAACTGAGATTGTGGTAAGCTCTTGATTGGAGTGCAAAATGTATCCAGCTAAGTTACTTGTTGAGATGGAGGAACTTGTTCAAATGATTAAATCGGGACCAACTAACTGAATCAGGAGGAACTTTATGTCTCGACAACTACGGCATAATAAACACACAAGAATAACTGAATCAGGAGTAGAAACCACGAGTGAGACTGCGAGAGTTCATCGCCAACCATTGAAAACAAGAAAAAGAAAAATGTGGGATCTGCAAGAAAAATGTGAGTATGTTCGATGCCTGCAATTTTCGTTCTCTAAAAATATGAACCTGCTTCAGTGGCTCAGCCGCAACATGGCGTAGATACAAAGGAGAGCATTACCATTCTACTCCATTCAGCAATTCACACACATACTCCAGAATCCATCAGCAAGTTGCTCTGGGCCTGGGGTGATCCATCAGCTTCATCTTTGCTTGCACAGCAACAATCACACGATTTTAGTAACTTTGTGAAGGCTTCAGAGCCGTAGTGGAGTCCGGCACACTGCATTTTCAAGCTACTGCATCAAGTTTTCATTAACCAAATCGATGCACTGCTACTCTAACATCAACTACTCCTGCAAATGGATAAGAGAGGAGGCATGGAGAAGAAACACCGTACCAGATCCGTGAGGATGACCAAGCCGCTCCAGATCCGCCAGTTGCTCCCGCGCCTCTCCAGATACGCCGCTCGGCCTCCACTATGCATCCAGTGCCGACGAGCGCAGATCCAGCGCCTCCCTCGCCTAGATCGAGCGCCGGCGCACGCAAATCCATCGCCTCTGTCGCCCAGAAGCTCGTCGCCGGCGCAAAAAATTCATTCTTTGACCTTGGATGTGGGGCGTGAATGGACGCCGGCTGTGAGTGGACGCCGGACGTGAATGGATGTCGGCTGTGGACGCGGAGAAAGGTGGCGGCGACGAGGAGATATGCTAGAGAGGCCGGCGACGGGGAGTCAGGGAGATGCCGGCGGGAGTCGGGGAGAGCGACGGGGAGAAGAGGGGAGCGACGGGGAGAAGAGAGGCGAGCGAGTGAGCGAGTGGGCTGTGAGCGGAG
>NW_025237456.1:0-4678 GCF_018294505.1 Triticum aestivum
CTCCGCTCACAGCCCACTCGCTCACTCGCTCGCCTCTCTTCTCCCCGTCGCTCCCCTCTTCTCCCCGTCGCTCTCCCCGACTCCCGCCGGCATCTCCCTGACTCCCCGTCGCCGGCCTCTCTAGCATATCTCCTCGTCGCCGCCACCTTTCTCCGCGTCCACAGCCGACATCCATTCACGTCCGGCGTCCACTCACAGCCGGCGTCCATTCACGCCCCACATCCAAGGTCAAAGAATGAATTTTTTGCGCCGGCGACGAGCTTCTGGGCGACAGAGGCGATGGATTTGCGTGCGCCGGCGCTCGATCTAGGCGAGGGAGGCGCTGGATCTGCGCTCGTCGGCACTGGATGCATAGTGGAGGCCGAGCGGCGTATCTGGAGAGGCGCGGGAGCAACTGGCGGATCTGGAGCGGCTTGGTCATCCTCACGGATCTGGTACGGTGTTTCTTCTCCATGCCTCCTCTCTTATCCATTTGCAGGAGTAGTTGATGTTAGAGTAGCAGTGCATCGATTTGGTTAATGAAAACTTGATGCAGTAGCTTGAAAATGCAGTGTGCCGGACTCCACTACGGCTCTGAAGCCTTCACAAAGTTACTAAAATCGTGTGATTGTTGCTGTGCAAGCAAAGATGAAGCTGATGGATCACCCCAGGCCCAGAGCAACTTGCTGATGGATTCTCGAGTATGTGTGTGAATTGCTGAATGGAGTAGAATGGTAATGCTCTCCTTTGTATCTACGCCATGTTGCGGCTGAGCCACTGAAGCAGATTCATATTTTTAGAGAACGAAAATTGCAGGCATCGAACATACTCACATTTTTCTTGCAGATCCCACATTTTTCTTTTTCTTGTTTTCAATGGTTGGCGATGAACTCTCGCAGTCTCACTCGTGGTTTCTACTCCTGATTCAGTTATTCTTGTGTGTTTATTATGCCGTAGTTGTCGAGACATAAAGTTCCTCCTGATTCAGTTAGTTGGTCCCGATTTAATCATTTGAACAAGTTCCTCCATCTCAACAAGTAACTTAGCTGGATACATTTTGCACTCCAATCAAGAGCTTACCACAATCTCAGTTGGATACATTTTTCTACTTTAAGTAACTTTGCGATCTCAGTACATATTTTGCATACTTGTATTACAGTTTGTTTATCTACTGCAGGTAGAGTGCAGAGTAGCTTCTTAATCTTGCAGTTCCCTTGCTAGTCATGAATGTTCATTGCTTTGGCGAGGGAACTTCTGTAGTCGAACATGTTTATGTACTCCAGTCTTGTTCTGCATGCTTAAGCAGTCAAACATGTTTAGATATTCCAGTAGGAGTACTTGTATCTCTGCATATACTCCAGTCTTGTTCAGTAGGAGCACTTGTATCTCTACATATACTCCAGTCTTGTTCTGAATTTGTTCACTTGCTTACCAGTCTTGTTAACTGAAAAGAAAAAAGGGGCCAAACAAGTTAACTTGTTTTGTTAATTGCTTGAAACTCACTGTGCAAATTGGTCCTCTCCTCTCTCTGTGTAAATTTGTTGTGCATGTTGAGCGTAAATTTTCTGTAGCTTCTGTTAAAAATAACTTATTCTCATGAAGCTTCTGTAGCTTCTTTTAAAAGTTGTCGTCTGTAGCTTTTGTTAACTTGTCTACTGAAACTTGGGCTACTGAAGCTTGTTAACTTGCATAATATTGTGAACTTAATTGTTGCTTGCATATTAATGACAGCAAAATCATGATAGGAGTAGTTTCTGTAAAATCATGACATGCCATACAAGCTTCTGTAAAATCGTGTGGATTTTCCTTAAATTAAAATTAAAATCGTGTGGACTTGTTGCTTAGTTTTAATTAAAATTAGGAGTAGGAGTTGTTCTTGGAGTAGGAGTAGGAGTAGTTCTTGGAGTATGTAGGAGTAGTTCTTGGTTAATTAAAATGATCATACAAATGATTCACTCCACACAAGTCTCTTCTCAAGGAGTTACATATACTCCACACAAGCCTCATCTCTAGGATTTACATATACTCCACACAAACAAGGAGTTACACATACTCCACACAAATAATCACAAGCATCTTAACAAGCAACTCCTCAAGCATCTCGACAAGCATCTCAACAAGCAACTCCTCAAGCATCTCAACAAGCAACTCCTCAAGCATATCAACAAGCATCTCTGACAAGTATGTCAAGCCTCTTCTTCCATCACCGAACTCTCTCCATTATCCCAAGATTGTGCAGGGCATTTGCATATACCTCTTCAGGGCATGTAAGTCTTGGAGGTAGCATCCCAAGGTTCTCTAGCCTTTCCTTGTTCGCATGGGGTATTTTATACCCATTGCCCCCTGCGTGGTTCAAGATTTCAATCATGCAAGCTTGTAGAGATAGGAAAACTCTGTTCAGCTTGTAAACTTCATAGTTTTCAAATTCATCTAGCACACCCTTGATAAGATTCTGAAGCGTTCTAGGGCTTAGACAATCTGTCAGAGATTGCAACGAGTTGAAGAACCCAAGGTCAAGGCCATTCAGATCAGGGCTATTGGCAGGTTGTTGAATTAGTCTGATGTCGAGTCCAGTTCTTTCCGCGGTTGCTACAAATTCTGGGTCGTTGGGCAAGATATGGGGCTTGGCGTTGTCTTGTTGTATATAGATGGTTTGCCCAGCATCATTCTCAGGCCAAGATGCTTGTATTGCTGGTAGTAGGTTATCTATCATGAACTCTCTCATTACTTGCCTGTTGACTTTTATGGACTTCGTCTCCATTGTTCCTCTGGGCCTGTTGTCGCTTCTCCTCTGAGCCGGAACTTCTTTCACAAACGGCCAAATTCCAATTTTCCCAGAAAATGTCACATTTCCTTCACTATCCCACCTTGGCCTAGCAATAGCCGTCAAGAACATGACTTTTCCAATACAACTGCCGTTTTGTATAGTTCTCGTAGGCTCTTCCTCCCCATATAGCAGATAATAGTTCCTGTTTTTCTTGGTCATATAGAACCATTTCTCGTCAATATGAATAATTTGTGCATGGTCTTGAATTTTGGCCTTTCAGTTTGTGTTGTTGTCTCATCGAGCATTGACAAGCAAAATTCCATTCTATCCTTTTTGTTCTTTTCCTTCAAAACTGGCTTCAAACAGTTTGTATGCCTCTTTATCAACTTCAGCATGAACTTCCGGTGGAGTGTCGTAGGGCTGCAACTGAGTTGCCAAGCAAGTGACCTGATAGTAGACCGCTTGTTAAGTGGAATGGTAGGTATTTGATCTAGATTAATGTCCTTTGGCTTTCTTCCACAGTTCTTTTTTCTCTGACTTGAAACATCCACCTCCAGGCCTTGAGCAATTTGCTTCATTGCTTTCTTCCAAACTCTTTGTACATTCCATACACCCACTCCAAAGAAACTGGCAATCTTTTTCTTGTCATCTCTTTCAAATTTGCCCCCTCTACTCATGCACAGTGTGTGCATTGCAACATAAGCAGCATACTTTTGCTTGTCATCGAGGCTATCCCTTTTCTTAACTGATTGCTCAACACCTGCACGAAGAAATACAGCAAAGGAAAAATGATCAAATGATCAAAGGAAAAATGGTCAAATGAACATAAGCATTCAAATGATGATATGATCATATCATCAAATGATCAAATGATGATATGATCATATCATCAAACTGTATTCTGTAATTTAACTGATTTTTTCTTCCACCACTAACTGAAAATTTCTGAAATGCCACTGTAGCTATACCTGCATGTTGTACTCCCGCATCTTCATCCATTTGTACTCCTACATCTTCGTCCATTTGTACTCCTGCATCATCATCACCCATTTCATCTTCTGCATCTTCTGCAGGTGGAGTGCAGTTGAGGTCTGGGACAACCATCTTCTGCTGCTTTCAGGTACTGCTGTTGTAATCTGAATTGTACTCCAACAGTAATTTGACAGTATTCCTGCATCAGTAGATTCGGATTTTGTCAAATGGTTAGATCAAATTATTGGCTAGTTGAACCAAATTCTCATCAAATTGTTTATGTTTGCAGTTCATTCCTCTCTTTGCTACGTGGTCATTGTTTCAGGACAGATCGAGGTATAGCTTGCATTGCATTCAAGCAAGTTTGCTGTAGATTATCAGTTCAAGATGTTTTGTCAAGTCTTATTACAGTAATAAAATCTCTTAGCAATGATATAAAAACACTCAAATCTCTCCCAGCCAAAAGAAGTTTTGTCAGGTCTTATTACAGTACTACTCCAGTCATGAACCTGTTTTTGTTGTGTGTGTGTTCTCAGATTTTTTTACTCCAGACTATTTTCAATAGTTTTCTCTCATGATCCTCTAATGAGAAAAAGAACATGTGTAATCCAGATGACAACATTTTCAGTCTATGATTTTTATTTAAAGTAAATCAACATAATGGTAGAGGTTCTTCCAGAATTTTCAAAATCAATGATGCACAGTCAACAGTTAATACAGTTTGGTCTGCTACTCCTATTGTCTGAAATGCTACAGTCAACAGTTAATTCAGTTAACTTGTTCAAATTATTTGTTGAATTTTTGGCAGCAAACATTTCTTGAATCAAATGTTGGCACTTCTGAATTACTCTTGACTACTCTTGAATCAGTACATCTCTTGAATCACTTGAGTATTGTTTATGCTTGCAGTTCGTTTCCAGCGACAGCAGAGAGATGTACTCCAGCAGAGGATCAAATGAT
>NW_025237457.1:0-4678 GCF_018294505.1 Triticum aestivum
AGCATCTTGCTTGTTCTTGAATATCCACTTGGTTCCAATGACATTATGGTTCCCCGTTGGCCTTGGCACCAATCTCCACACCTTGTTGTGCTCGAAGTTGTTGAGTTCTTCATGCATGGCATTAAGCCAATCCGGATCTTCGAGCGCCTCATAGAACTTTTGGGGTTCAACACAAGAGACAAACGCGTGATGTTCACAATAGTTTGCCAATTGTCTACGAGTGCTTACCCCCTTTCGTATGCTTCCAAGCGCATTTGTCATGGGATGACCCTTGGTAGATAGCTTGGATGCAATCTTGGTGGCACGACGCTCCAATTCCTCCTCGGGAGAGAGATGAGGAGTGGTTACTTGATCATCTTGAGCGTCGTCTTGAGCTTGTTCTTGATCTTGAACTTGCTTAGAGGGGAGAACTTGACCTTGGGCGTCACTTGGTGGTTTAACGCCATCTTGAGGTTGATCTCGCCCTTGGTCTTGTTCATGAGGTTGAGGGCCTTCACTTTGTTCTTCGGAAGCATGTGGGTCTTGGGTTGGTGATGGTTCCACTTGAGTAGAACATTGTCCTTCTCCTTCGGTCACAAGGGGTTCCTCAATGGGTAGGATAAAACCAACATCCATTCTTCTTATGGCTAGGGGAGGAATTTCATCACCTACATCACAAGTACCACTTTTATCCACTTGGGAGCTGTTATTCTCATCAAACTCCACGTTACATGTCTCCTCAATAAGTCTAAGCATGAGAGTTTGTAGCCTAACCAACAAATATGCCCACATGAGCTCTAGCCTCAAATTTAGACAAACGAACACCTTTCTTGAGAATGAAACACTTACACCCGAACACCCGGAAGTATTTGAGGTTGGGCTTGTTACCGGTGAGTATCTCATATGGAGTTTTGTTCAAGCCTTTGCGGAGGTAGAACCGATTGGATGCATGACACTCGGTGTTCATGGCTTCGGCCCAAAAGTTGTATGGAGACTTGAACTCCGCCATCATGGTTCTTGCCGCATCCATCAACGTCCGGTTCTTCGTCTACGCTACGCCATTTTGTTGAGGGGTGTAAGGTGCGGAATATTGGTGTTTGATCCCCTCGTCACTAAGAAACTAATCCAAGGTGTAGTTCTTGAACTCGGTGCCGTTGTCACTTCTTATTGTCAAGATCTTTGCATTGTGTTGATGTTGAGCTTCATTTGCAAAGTCAATGACGGTTTGTTGGGTCTCACTCTTCCTCTTGAAGAAGTACACCAAGTGTATCTTGAATAGTCATCCACAATCACTAAGCAATACTTTCTACCCCCAAGACTATCAAAGGAGGGAGGCCCAAAGAGATCCAAGTGAAGGAGCTCCAAAGGCTTCTTCGAGTAAATGATAGTCGTGGGAGGGTGAGCCTTTTCATGTAGCTTTGCAAGCACTGCAAGCACGATCTTTGGCAAAACTAACATTTGTTAGTCCATGGACATGGTCCCCCTTGAGAAGACTTTGCAAAGATCTCATATTGACATGGGCTAAACGGTGATGCCAAAGCCATCCCACATCAACTTTAGCCATTAGGCATGTCGCGGTCTTAGTGGGTCGCTCCGAAAAGTTAATCACATAGAGACCGTTCTCGACATGCCCAACAAAGGCTACTTTAAGAGTCTTTCTCCACAAGAGGGCCACGGTATCAATATCAAAGAAAGTGGCAAAGCCCATGAGTGCAAGTTGACGAACGGAAAGTAAATTGTATGCAAGGGACTCAACAAGCATGACCTTCTCGATCTTTAGATCATGAGAAATGACAACCTTGCCAAGTCCCAATACCTTAGAGGACGATGCATCACCCCACTCGACATTGGTGGGCATAGATGGAATCTTGTGTACGTCCACCACCAAGTCCTTGCTTTCGGTCATATGATTAGTGGCTCCACTATCGAGCAACCATGATCCTCAACCGGAAGCAAACACCTACAAGAGATCAATGCTTGGTTTTAGTACCCGTTTTGTAATGGGTCCTTTGATGTTAGTAACAAGGGTCTTAGGAACCCAAATAGACCATTCAATGTACTCATAAGAAGAACCAACAAATTTAGCATAAACATACCCATCACTAGCACGACATAACACATAGGAAGGGTTAAAGTCTCCAGCGTTGTTGGAAGGGGTGGCATTGTCCTTCTTGACACCACCACCCTTCACATTGTTCTTCTTCTTCTTAGAGGCACCCTCTCCCTCTTTGACAAAAGTTTGCATGAGAGGAGGAGGTCGTTTGGCCTTGTCATTCTTCTTGTTGTTCTTGGACTTGGGTGCAAACCCAATCCCTTCCTTGGCCACAACTTCCTTTTGATTGCTCAAAAGATCATTGAGGTTCTTCTCACCTTGTATGCATGACACAAGGCCTTTCTCAAGTTGCTCCTTCAACTTTGCATTCTCCTCAACAAGATGCACATGCTCACAACAAGGGTTAGTAGCATTTGCATTATCAATTAAAACCATATGAGGAAAAGTGGCTTTCTCCTTGGTTAGCCTCACTTGGAGTTGATCATGAGACTCTTTAAGATTAGTGTGAGTACTCTTCAAGGCCTTGTGAGCCTTTTCAAGGATATCAAACTCTTCCTTGAGTCTAGCAAGATCAACACCAAGTTTGGCCTTCTCGGAATTTAGCACACGAGACACAACAAGAGCATGATCGAGATCTTTCTTTAATTTAGCATGGTCATCATTGTGTGACTCCTCAAGAGCCAAGAGATGACCACACTATTCCTCAAGAGCATTAGAGAGATCCGATATCTCATTGGCATAGTCACGACTATGCCCCTCCATCTTAGAGATGGTGTCTTTGTGACCCTCGATCATGTCATTAGCTTCACCAAGTTGTTCCAAGAAAGCAACGAAGTGCTTCTTGGATTTACCCTTAAGCTTAATCATAAAAGACTAAAACTCATTTTCCTCCATGTTGGACCCCCCCACACACACTTTCATCAGTGCAATCTGTCAAAGAAGGATGAGTAATGATGGTATTTTTGATGTTGGGGTTACCTTGTTGGTGGCTTTAGCCATGAGGCACTTGGCGGTGGTGTTCTCGTTGGGTGAGTCAAAGAGGGACACTCGGGGTGTTGTCGCAATGGCCACGGAGGCCATGGCAACCGTCTCGCCATATTCATCATCATTATCCTCATTGTACTCTTCTTGTGCCACCAATCCCTTGGGAGGAGCCTTCTTGGTGAAGTGGTTCTTGTTGGGGAAAGACTTGGCCTTGTCCTCCGGATGAGTTTGCCACCATTGTCTTCCCTCTTCTCATAGGGGCACTCCGCAACAAAGTGGCTCATATTGCCGCAATTGTAGCAAGTCCTCACACGTTTCTTGCCCTTAACGCCACTTGAGTTGCTCTTGTTGAAGTTGGGCCTTGAGTTCTTCTTGCTCCAAAATTGTCTTGAAGCGAGAGCCATGTGCTCATGATAATCATATTTTGTATCCTCGGGGTTGCTCTCCTCTTCTTCCTCTTCCTCCTCTTCTTCCACACTAGCATTGGCCTTCAAAGCAAGATTGGGCTTCTTGGCTCTTTGAGAATGCAATACCGCATTGTCGGCGGTCTTGTCCAAGATACTCATTGCCACAAACTCATCCAACACTTCGCTTGAGGACAAGGTGTGGAAGTCCGGCCTTTGAAGGATGACGGAGGACATGGCCTTATGGTAAGGCATCATGGCTTTGAGAAATTTCCGCTTGATCCAATTGTCATTTGTATCCTTGCTCCCATGATCTCGGAGTGAGACTGCGAGTGTGGTTAGTCTCCGGTAGAGCTCATGAGGTTCTTCACCTTCATTCATAGCAAATTCATCGGCTTCATCTTGCACCACTTCATAGTTGGAGCGTTGAATGCTTGCTCTTCCTTGTAAAGGGAAACAACATGGTGCCATGCTTCCTTTGCCACGATGAATGGTCGGAGATGCGCAATTTCTTCGGGAGGGATAGCATCTTGGATGATGAAGAGACCATTCTCGTTGAATTGATGATCCGCAGATTCTCTTGGGGTGAAGTTGCTTGGGTCATGCAGATAGAAACCTTGCTCAACGATTCTCCAAAGGTTAGTATTCACATGATTTAAATGGCATTTAAAGCGATATACACAAGCGTCAAAATCCTCATTTTTCACAATCTTAGGAGGAGAACTGGCATGATTTAAATGTGTGGAGGGTATCGGTCCTCCATAGGTAAGTGGAGGTTCCACATGGGCAAAGATGCCATTGTTGGGGAACATAGCATAAATTCAAAATTTTCCTACGTATCACCAAGATCTATCTATGGAGAAACCAGCAACGAGGGGAAGGAGAGTGCATCTACATACCCTTGTAGATCGCTAAGCGGAAGCATTCAAGTGAACGGGGTTGATGGAGTCGTACTCGTCGTGACTCAAATCACCGATGATCAAGTGCCGAACGCACGGCACCTCTGCGTTCAACACACGTACAGCCCGGAGACGTCTCCCATGCCTTGATCCATCAAGGGGAGAGGGAGAGGTTGATGAAGATCCAGCAACACGACGGCGTGGTGGTGGATGCAGGGCGTCACAGTAGCAGGGCTTCGCCTATACTACGAGGGAGAGACGTAATGGGGAGAGAGGGAGGCGGCAGGGGCTGGTGTGTGAAATCCCTCCTCTCCCCCACTATATATAGGAGGGCCAAGGGGGGGGGGTGCGCATCCTAG
>NW_025237458.1:0-2021 GCF_018294505.1 Triticum aestivum
GGGTAAGTAGGGCCCATGGGCATGGGCCCCGTTGGCACGGTACACGCCCATGTGCACGGGCTAGCAACAACTACAATGAGGGGTCATGTACGTATGGGGATGACCGAAGGATGCTCCACATCATCTTCCCCTCCCCTTGGGGAAGATTCAACCTCGGATCATTAATTTCACCATGTTAGGGAGATAGGTCCTTGACATCGAAGATGTTGCTCACATTGTAATTGTCGCGTGGAATGTCGATCTTGTAGGCATTGTTATTGTAGTGTGTGAGCACCTTGAATGGTCCATTGGCATCAGGTAGAAGCTTGAACTTGTGCTTGTTGGGGAAGTGGTCTTTGCGAAGGTGTAGCCACACAAGATCTCTGGGGTTTAACAACATGGAATGTTGATACGTCTTCAACGTATCTATAATTTTTGATTGTTACATGCTATTATATTATCCATCTTGGATGTTTATATGCATTAATATGCTCTTTTATATCTTTTTTTGGGAGAGATAGACATAGATAATTCAGACTTGATTTGTTGGGCTACTCAACCTTCTAGGGAAAAAAATTGGTTGGGATTTTCTCCCAATGCCATGCCACTGCCATTCACATATGTATCAAAACATGAACGTTTTTTGAAATTGCAAATACCTTTAAACATGAACATTTTTATAAAATTTGACAATGTTTTTCTCCCGCCACCGGAGAGGGAGGGAACCCTATAAAACTCCATAGGACTTTGACATGCAGCATACAGACCTAGCTAGGTCGACACGCACGATTATGGTAGAAAACGTACAAATATACAACCCAACTGACAATAAGATTTGTTGTTATAATAACTCTACTATTATACTATGATGAACCCGTGCTCCGCAATAACAAGCAACCGGCTCCGGCTCCATGCTGCTTACGGTATAGTGCTTCAGTGTTTGTCTTGTGTTGGCCACTTGTTAGATTTTCCTTGTTATAATTACTCTAACTAGTTTTTAAAGAGGTCACTTGAAAAATATGGAGTACATCAGTTAGCATTAGCACGGGTGTTGATTGATACGAACTTTTAATAGCCATGGAACAGCCACACCACTGCTTGGACTAACCCAAGAAAGAAGTAGCATCAAAGCAAGAAACACGTATAGACATTATCACTGCAAAATGAAGCCCTTTAGATTGTCATGTCTGTCTTGTAAGCAGGCAAAGCAATCACAGATGTGAAAATGCACAGTATTGAAATCACAAACCACTATGGACTCAAGAATGCTGGTCAGATTATAGCTCCGTCAAATCTGAAGAAAAAGGGACAAAAGATCAGACAATAGATAAAATTTTCCACCCAATTTGTGCATATTCAAGATTTCAGGAGGAACAAATTCTCGATACTTCTCTACTAGTCATCCAAACTTAGTGCCTCGAAGGTATCGTACTGTACACCAGCAACAACAAAGAACTGAGTCCCTCCAGCTACAGGTTAGTGCTGCTTATACTGTTCTTGCATTCATTATCAGTTGACCGTTTTGCCAATAGTCAGACTGTGCCTATTATAACAACTCTAACTAATAATTAAGAAAAAAATCTGGCTTGAAAATACACAACAGCTAGTGAGGGAGTCTTGGATTAGGGGGTCCTCGGACAGCCGGACTATATAATTTGGCCGGACTATTGGACTATGAAGATACAAGATTGAAGACTTTGTCCCGTGTCTGGGTGGGACTCTCCTTTGCGTGGAAGACAAGTTTGGCAATTCGGATATGCAGATCTCCTTCTCTGTACGACCACCGCCCCCACCCTGAACCCTAAGATAGATAGTGGGGTACCTCTCCGGTGAGCCCCCCTCCCCGCTGCGGTTGGTCTTCCTTCACCCCAACGAGCCCCCCACCCCCACCCCCCTGAAAATCGACTGACCCAAAAGTCGATTCAGTCGACTGAAGTGTAGCTAAATCGGAGCAGCATTGCAAGCAAGAGCAAGAGCGAGAGCAGCAGCGCGAGCAAGATCAATAGCAATAGCAAGAGCAGACCAGGCAGGGGACCGAGAGC
>NW_025237458.1:3517-4678 GCF_018294505.1 Triticum aestivum
TTTTTTTCTTTAGGTCGTTCTCCCAGAGTCTCCACAACTCCTTTCCGACACACACCGATCGATAAACCTCTCCAGCGATGCCTGCCTACAACATACACACACACCTTCAATGTCCTCCTTTATGTGTCCTTGCCTCGTGTCTCTCATACGGTCACACACACGTGTAAACTCTCGCCCCTCTTTTCATCGATCTCACAACCGCACACTACTCCCCCTATCTAGCTAGTAGCCGGGCCTCTCGCACCACCTCCTAGCTCCATTCTCTTTGTCTATCCGTCTCGCTGGGCCTTATTTGCCTCTAACAAATGGACGTACACCGACCGATGTCTCGCTATACATATAGCTAGCTAGGTCCTTATAACTCTTTTTTACCCACGCGTCGATCGATCTACCTCATTAGTTGTGTCTCTCCCTTCCTCCGACAAACAACAATTGATCTACCGATCTAGTTAAATTTGCTTACCAAACACATGGTTCCCCTTCATCATCCATGGATGCGTCCCCACAGATCTATCACGCACATGCACACACAGAAACACATCTCCACTCTTATTAATAACATTGCAGTTCCACCCTCAGTTTGTCTAGTAGGCCTCTCCCCATCTTCGAGAAGCAACTCCATCACCCATCCAACACTCTACCCCTCTCCCTCCCTCTCTCTCTCTCTCCTCTCTCTCTCTCTGTACCATCATATTTCCTGTCCTTCAGTTATATATGGATGTCGACCGATCTCCCTCAAGACATAGCTAGGTCTCTCCTTCTCAACACATATACGAGTCATTCTACCTCTATAGTTAGGCCTCTCCCTACCCCCATCCCCCCCACACACCGATACATCGAGCGCTCTAGTCACATCTCCCTGCCACACACAAACTTGACATGTGCCCTCTAACGTTCCGGTAGGCCAATCGCCCTATATCTTTGAGTTGCACACACACACAATTTCGATGGCTCTCTTCATTGATCTCGCACCCACCCACTTGATCCTCTCTTCGACTCTATCGATAGCTATGACCCCTCCCTCTCTTCTTGTGGATTGCCCGACCCTCTATATATGATATGGATAGGCCTCCATTTCACACACATTGCATGCAAAATTTTGTTTGAGATGTCATCGACATGTATTCCCACAAATAATTCACGAAATCAACGCCCCACCCC
>NW_025237459.1:0-4678 GCF_018294505.1 Triticum aestivum
GGATTAGTTTTGAACCTTAATAATTGTTATTTAGTGCCAAGTTTGAGCATGAACATTGTATCTGGATCTTGTTTAATACGAGATGGCTACTCATTTAAGTCTGAGAATAATGGTTGTTCGATTTATATGAGAGATATGTTTTATGGTCATGCTCCGATGGTCAATGGTTTATTCTTAATGAATCTCGAGCGTAATATTACACATGTTCATAGTGTAGATGCCAAAAGATTTAAAGTTGATAACGATAGTCCCACATACTTGTGGCACTGCCGCCTTGGTCACATTGGTGTCAAGCGCATGAAGAAGCTCCATGCCGATGGACTTTTAGAGTCTCTTGATTATGAATCGTTTGACACGTGCGAACCATGCCTTTTGGGCAAAATGACCAAGACTCCGTTCTCCGGAACAATGGAGCGAGCAACCAACTTGTTGGAAATCATACATACCGATGTGTGCGGTCCAATGAGCGTTGAGGCTCGCAGAGGATATCATTATGTTCTCACTCTCACAGATGACTTGAGTAGATATGGGTATGTCTACTTAATGAAACACAAGTCTGAGACCTTTGAAAAGTTCAAGGAATTTCAGAATGAGGTAGAGAATCAACGTGACCGAAAGATAAAATTCTTACGATCAGATCGTGGAGGAGAATACTTAAGTCACGAATTTGGTACACACTTAAGGAAATGTGGAATCGTTTCACAGCTCACGCCGCCTGGAACACCTCAGCGAAACGGTGTGTCCGAACGTCGTAATCGCACCCTATTGGATATAGTGCGGTCTATGATGTCTCTTACCGATTTACCGCTATCATTTTGGGGATACGCTCTAGAGACAGCTACATTCACTTTAAATAGGGCACCGTCTAAATCCGTTGAGACGACACCGTATGAATTATGGTTTGGAAAGAAACCTAAGCTGTCGTTTCTAAAAGTTTGGGGATGCGATGCTTATGTCAAGAAACTTCAACCTGAAAAGCTCGAACCCAAGTCGAAAAAATGCGTATTCATAGGATACCCTAAGGAAACTGTCGGGTATACCTTCTACTTAAGATCCGAAGGCAAGATCTTTGTTGCCAAGAACGGATGCTTTCTGGAAAAAGAGTTTCTCTCGAAAGAAGTAAGTGGAAGGAAAGTAGAACTCGATGAAGTACTACCTCTTGAGCGGGAAAGTGGCGCAGTGCAGGAAACCGTTCCTGTGATGCCCACACCAACTGAAGAGGAAAACAATGATGATGATCAAGGTACTTCGGATCAAGTTACTGCTGAACTTCGTAGGTCCACAAGGACACGTTCCGCACCAGAGTGGTACGGCAACCCTGTCCTGGAAATCATGTTGTTAGACAACAATGAACCTTCGAACTATGAAGAAGCGATGGCGGGCCCGGATTCCAACAAATGGCTTGAAGCCATGAAATCCGAGATAGAATCCATGTATGAAAACAAAGTATGGACTTTGACAGACTTGCCCGATGATCAGCGAGCGATAGAAAACAAATGGATCTTTAAGAAGAAGACGCACGCGGATGGTAATGTTACAATCTATAAGGCTCGACTTGTCGCTAAGGGTTATCGACAAGTTCAAGGGATTGACTACGACGAGACATTCTCTCCCGTAGCGAAGCTAAAGTCCGTCCGAATCATGTTAGCAATTGCCGCATACTATGATTATGAGATATGGCAAATGGACGTCAAAACGGCATTCCTTAACGGGCATCTTAAGGAAGAACTGTATATGATGCAGCCGGAAGGTTTTGTCGATCCTCGGAACGCTAACAAAGTATGCAAGCTCCAGCGATCCATTTATGGACTGGTGCAAGCATCTCGGAGTTGGAACATTCGCTTTGATGAGATGATCAAAGCGTTTGGGTTTATGCAGACTTATGGAGAAGCCTGCGTTTACAAGAAAGTGAGTGGGAGCTCTGTAGCATTTCTCATATTATATGTAGATGACATACTCTTGATGGGAAATAATATAGAATTTCTGGACAGCATTAAGGCCTACTTGAATAAGTGTTTTTCAATGAAGGACCTTGGAGAAGCTGCTTATATATTAGGCATCAAGATCTATAGAGATAGATCGAGACGCCTCATACGTCTTTCACAAAGCACATACCTTGATAAGATTTTGAAGAGGTTCAAAATGGATCAGTCCAAGAAGGGGTTCTTGCCTATGTTACAAGGTGTGAGATTGAGCTCGGCTAAGTCACCGACCACGGCAAAAGATAAAGAAGAGATGAGTGTCATCCCCTATGCTTCAGCCATAGGATCTATTATGTATGCCATGTTGTGTACCAGACCCGATGTAAACCTTGCCGTAAGTTTGGTAGCAAGATACCAAAGTAATCCCGGCAAGGAACACTGGACAGCGGTCAAGAATATCCTGAAGTACCTGAAAAGGACGAAGGACATGTTTCTCGTTTATGGAAGAGACGAAGAGCTCGTCGTAAAGGGTTACGTCGACGCTAGCTTCGACTCAGATCTGGATGACTCTAAGTCACAAACCGGATACGTGTATATGTTGAATGGTGGAGCAGTAAGCTGGTGCAGCTGCAAGCAGAGCGTCGTGGCGGGATCTACGTGTGAAGCGGAGTACATGGCAGCCTCGGAGGCAGCGCATGAAGCGATTTGGGTGAAGGAGTTCATCACCGACCTAGGAGTCATACCCAATGCGTCGGGGCCGATCAAACTCTTCTGTGACAACACTGGAGCTATTCCCTCGCCAAGGAGCCCAGGTTTCACAAGAAGACCAGGCACATCAAGCGTCGTTTCAACTCCATCCGTGAAAATGTTCAAGATGGAGACATAGAGATTTGCAAAGTGCACACGGATCTGAATGTCGCAGATCCGCTGACTAAACCTCTCTCGCGTGCAAAACATGATCAACACCAGAACTCTATGGGTGTTCGATTCATCACAATGTAACTAGATTGGTGACTCTAGTGCAAGTGGGAGACTGTTGGAAATATGCCCTAGAGGCAATAATAAAAGTATTATTATATTTCAATGTTCATGATAAATGTCTTTTATTCATGCTATAACTGTATTATCCGGAAATCGTAATACACGTGTGAATACTTAGACCACAATGTGTCCCTGGTGAGCCTCTAGTTGACCAGCTCGTTGTGATCAACAGATAGTCATGGTTTCCTGACTATGGACATTGGATGTCGTTGATAACGGGATCACATCATTAGGAGAATGATGTGATGGACAAGACCCAATCCTAAGCATAGCATAAAAGATCGTGTAGTTCGTTTTGCTAGAGCTTTGCCAGTGTCAAGTATCTCTTCCTTCGACCATGAGATCGTGTAACTCCCGGATACCGTAAGAGTGCCTTGGGTGTATCAAACGTCACAACGTAACTAGGTGACTATAAAGGTGCATTACAGGTATCTCCGAAAGTAGCTGTTGGGTTGACACGGATCGAGACTGGGATTTGTCACTCCGTATGACGGAGAGGTATCTCTGGGCCCACTCGGTAATGCATCATCATTATGAGCTCAATGTGACCAAGGTGTTGGACACGGGATCATGCATTACGGTACGAGTAAAGTGACTTGCCGGTAACGAGACTGAACAAGGTATTGGGATACCGACGATCGAGTCTCGGGCAAGTAACGTACCGATTGACAAAGGGAATTGCATACAGGGTTTGATCGAATCCTCGACATCGTGGTTCATCCGATGACAACATCGAGGAGCATGTGGGAGCCATCATGGGTATCCAGATCCCGCTGTTTGGTTATTGACTGAGAGCGTCTCGGTCATGTCTGCATGTCTCCCGAACCCGTAGGGTCTACACACTTAAGGTTCGGTGACGCTAGGGTTATTAGGAAGACTAGTATGTGACTACCGAATGTTGTTCGGAGTCCCGGATGGGATCCTGGACGTCACGAGGAGATCCGGAAGGGTCCGGAGGTAAAGATTTATATATGGGAAGTTGTCAAATGGACACCGGGAAGTTTCGGGGTCATACCGGTATTGTACCGGGGCCACCGGAAGGGTTCCGGGGGTCCACCGGGAGGGGCCACCCCTCCCGGGGGGCCACATGGGCTGCATGGGGCAGGGAGCCAGCCCCTGGTGGGCTGGCCGCACCCCCCTCCCTTGGGCCCATGCGCCTAGGGTTGAAGGGGAACCCTAGAGGGGGCGCCCCCCTTGGCTTGGGGGGCAAGCCACCCTCTCCCCTCTCCCTTAGGCCGCCGCACCCCCCCTAGATGGGTTATAGGGGGCCGGCCCCCTTCTCCCTTCCCCCTATAAATAGAGGGGTGAGGGGAGGGCAGCCACACCACCCTCCAAGGCGCAGCCCTCCCCTCCCCAACACCTCTCCTCCTCCGTTGTGTGCTTGGCGAAGCCCTGTCGGAGTACTGCCTCTCCACCATCACCACGCCGTCGTGCTGCCGGTGGAGCTGTCTTCCTCAACCTCTCCTTCCCCCTTGCTGGATCAAGAAGGAGGAGACGTCTCCCGTCCCGTACGTGTGTTGAACGCGGAGGTGCTGTCCGTTCAGCACTTGGTCATCGGTGATTCGAATCACGTCGAGTACGACTACATCATCACCTTGCAAGCTTCCGCACGCGATCTACAAGTGGTATGTAGATGCAAACTCTCTCCCTTGACTCGTTGCTTAGATGAACTCATAGATGGATCTTGGTGAAACCGTAGGAAAAATTTTAAATTT
>NW_025237460.1:0-4678 GCF_018294505.1 Triticum aestivum
GGCGGCGACGGAGACGAGGGCGGCGACGGGGACGGGGGCGGCGACGGGGACGGGGGCGGCGACGGAGACGAGGGCGGCGACGGGGACGGGGGCGGCGACGGCGACGGAGACGACGGAAACAGAGGGAGAAACAGAGGGAGAATGAAATTTTCGCAAGTGTTGTTTATATAGGAGGCACCTTTAGTACCGGTTGGAGCCACCAACCGGTACTAAAGGCCAGTTTTGGCCAGCCCAAGCGGCGGGAAGCGACCCCCTTTAGTACCGGGTGGTGGCACAAACCGGTACTAAAGGCCCCCCCCCTTTAGTACCGGTTGATGGCTCCAACCGGTACTAAAGGCCTCGCGCTGCCACCCCAAAATTTAGTCCCACCTCGCCGGGCGAAGGGCATCCGCACTGGTTTATAAACCCAGCCGCGGCTACCACTTCGAATTCCTCTATATAGCAGGCTTGTGGGCCTACACTCTGCGCGCTGCCCTGTGAGTCTGCTGGGCCTTTAAGGCCTGTAATTACACACATGTGGCCTATCAGGCCCACAGGGCAGCGCCCCAATTTTTTTTATAGTTTTTTCTTTTCTGCTTTATTTTCTTCTATTTATTTTTGCGTAGTTTTTTGTATAGTTTTTTCTTTTTTGTTATATTTATTTTCTTCTATTAATTTGTGAGTAGTTTTTCATCTAGTTTGCCAAAATTCAACATTTTTCTTTTCTACTTTATTTTCTTCTATTTATTTTTGCGTAGTTTTTTCTTTTCTGTTATATTTATTTTCTTCTATTTATTTGTGAGTAGTTTTTCATCTAGTTTGCCACAATTCAACATTTTCAGAGTTCATTTTGTAGTGATTTTCAATTTCACGGTCATTTTGTAAACGATTGAAAAATAGCAAATATAATTTTTTTTCTTTTCTGCTTTATTTTTTCTTCTATTTATTTCTGAGTAGTTTTTTCTTTTCTGCTATATTTATTTTCTTCTATTTATTTTTGAGTAGTTTTTATATAGTTTTTTCTTTTCAGCTATAGTTTTTCTTTCTTTTCTCATATTTTTTTTCTGCAAAAATTGATGGTCAAAGTCTGGAGTTATAACTTAAAAAAAGAAATGTCGACATGCAATTAGTTTTTGCCATAACAGAAGAAGTCCGGAGTTGTAATAAGTTATTAAAAATAAAAAAGAGGTGCAATGCTCGTTAATTTGCTTCAAGCCTTTCGGAATAGTGTAAACTGCACTGCGCGTAGCTCCGTTCAGTCTACCGTATTCCTGAAGGCTTGAAGCTAAGCAACGTGAGCATTGATCCTCTTCTTCATCGTCTCTGCACTCAGGGCTTATAAACCGCTCCTAGTCCCTCTCACTTCGCGAGGTGGGACTAAAAAATAGCTTACGTCTGGTTCATCCATGAACCGGTACTAAAGGTGCTCATGGGGCCCCAGCCTTACCTGACACAACCTCATTAGTACCGGTTCGTGGTACGAACCGGCACTAAATGGTGATGGTGTGGCCATAGCCTGACCGGAGGCTGACACAGCCTCTTTAGGTACAAAAAATTACAAACTTTCTGTTAGTGCCGGTAGTTTTCAAATTTGAATAGTTTAAATTTTGAATTATTTGAAATTAGTGTGAATTTATTTGCACATAAAATTTCTTCGCGTTTCAAATGCCAAAACACATAACTATCCTAACTATTACAGAGATTCCCCTCTGGGTGTGAAACACAGAAGAAAGTGATGATAGCTAGTGAAGCCGATCACATCCCAGATCTTTGGGTGTGAAACTTTTTCTTCGCCTGTGTCCCTTTGCGCCGTAACCATGGAAAATCTTCATTATTTAACGGGATGCTCGGGTCAATATTCACTGTGAATGGAGCAATTTCATCAAACTTTTCATAATCTTCTGACTTGTCTATCTTGTCATCCACTCCCACGATGTTTCTCTTCCCAGAAAGAACTATGTGCCGCTTTGGCTCATCGTACGATGCATTCGCTTCCTTATCTTCTCTTTTTATTGGCTTGGTAGACATGCCCTTCACATAGAAAACCTGTGCCACATCATTGGCTAGGACGAATGGTTCATCTGCATACGCAAGATTGTTGAGATCCACTGTTGTCATTCCGTACTGCGGGTCTTCCGTTACCCCGCCTCGTGTCATATTGACCCATTTGCACCGAAACAAAGGGACCTTTAAACCACGTCGATAGTCAAGTTCCCATATGTCCTATATATAACCATAATATGTTTCCTTTCCTGTCTTGGTTTCTGCATCAAAGCGGACACCACTGTTTTGGTTGGTGCTCTTCTTATCTTGGGCGATCGTGTAAAATGTATTACCATTTATCTCGTACCCTTTGAAAGTCCTTATATTTGAAGATGGTAACTGGGACAGCAAGTACATGTCATCTTCAATAGAGGTGTCATGCATGGTACGTGTCTGCAACCAGCTGGCGAAACTCCTGGTTTGATCACGTGTAATCTAGTCATCAGACCGCTCCGGGTGTTTGGAGCGTAGCAAATTCTTGTGTTCATCCATATACGGAGCCACCAAGGCGGAATTTTGTAGAACTGTGTAGTGTGCTTCAGTGAGAGAATGTCCGTCCATACATATTATTTGTTCCCCTCCTAGCATGCCTTTTCCATCCAGTCTGCCCTTATGTCGCGATTCAGGAACACCAATCGGCTTAAGGTCAGGAATAAAGTCAATACAAAACTCAATGACCTCCTCATTTTGATGGCCCTTGGAGATGCTTCCTTCTGGCCTAGCACGGTTATGAACATATTTCTTTAAGACTCCCATGAACCTCTCAAAGGGGAACATATTGTGTAGAAATACAGGACCCAAAACGTTAATCTCTTCGCATAGGTGAACTAGGACGTGCGTCATGATGTTGAAGAAGGATGGTGGGAACACCAACTCGAAACTGACAAGACATTGCACCAAATCATTCTGTAACCTTGGTATGATTTCTGGATCGATTACCTTCTGAGAGATTGCATTGAGAAATGCACATAGCTTCACAATGGCTAATCGAACGTTTTCCGGTAGAAGCCCCCTCAATGCAACCGGAAGCAGTTGCGTCATAATCACGTGGCAGTGATGAGACTTTAGGTTCTGGATCTTTTTCTCTGCCATGTTTATTATTCCCTTTATATTCGACGAGAAGCCAGACGGTACCTTAATACTGAGCAGGCATTCAAAGAAGATTTCCTTCTCTTCTTTGGTAAGAGCGTAGCTTGCATGACCCTGATGTATGTCGTCTTCTCCGTGCATACATTGCTGGTCCTCCCATGCCTCAGGTGTATCTTTTGTCTTCCCATACACGCCCAAGAAGCCATGCAGGGTCACGCAAAGATTCTTCGTCACGTGCGTCACGTCGATTGCGGAGCGGACCTCTAGGTCTTTCCAATATGGCAGGTCCCAAAATATAGATTTCTTCTTCCACATGGGTGCGCGTCCGTCAGCGGCCTTCGGAACAGGTTGTCCGCCAGGACCCTTTCCAAATATCACCTTCAAATCCTTGACCATATCATGTACATCAGCACCAGTACGGTGGCGAGGCTTCGTCCAGTGATCCGCCTCACCTTTGAAATGCTTGCCTTTCTTTCTTACTGGATGCCTGCTCGGAAGAAATCAGCAATGTCCCAGGTACACATTCTTCTTACAACTATTCAAATATATACTGTCGGTATCATCCAAACACTGCGTGCATCCGCGGTATCCCTTGTTTGTCTATCCTGAAAGGTTACTGAGAGCAGGCCAATCATTGATGGTCAGGAACAACAATGCCTTTAGGTCAAATTCTTCCCCCATGTGCTCATCCCACGCATGTACACCTGTTCCATTTCAAAGTTGTAAGAGTTCTTCAACTAATGGCCTTAGGTACACATCAATGTCGTTGCCGGGTTGCTTAGGGCCTTGGATGAGCACTGGCATCATAATGAACTTCCGCTTCATGCACAACCAAGGAGGAAGGTTATACAAACATAGAGTCACAGGCCAGGTGCTATGGTTGCTGCTCTGCTCCCCAAAAGGATTAATGCCATCTGCGCTTAGACCAAACCATACGCTCCTTGCGTCATCTGCAAACTCCTTCCCGTACTTTCTTTCGATTTTTCTCCACTGCGACCCGTGGGTACTCTCAACTTTCCGTCTTTATTACGGTCTTCTCTGTGCCATCACATCGCCTTGGCATGCTCTTTGTTTTGGAACAAACGTTTCATCTGTGGTATTATAGGAGAATACCACATCACCTTGGCAGGAATCTTCTTCCTGGGGCGCTCGCCCTCGACATCACCATGCTCATCGCGGCTGATCTTATAGCGCAATGCACCACATACCGGGCAAGCGTTCAAATCCTCGTACTCACCGCGGTAGAGGATGCAATCATTAGGGCATGCATGTATCTTCTGCACCTCTAACCCTAGAGGGCAGACAACCTTCTTTGCTTCGTACGTACTCCCGGGCAATTCGTTGTCCGTTGGAAGCATATCCTTTATCATTACCAGCAACTTTCCAAATCCCTTGTCAGATACACCATTCTCTGCCTTCCATTGCAGCAATTCCAGTGTGGTGCCCAGCTTTTTCTTGTCATCTACGCAATTCGGGTACAACAATTTTTTGTGATCCTCTAACATGCGCTGCAACTTCTTCTTCTCCAAATCACTTGCGCAGTTTCTCTTTGCATCGGCAATGGCCC
>NW_025237461.1:0-4678 GCF_018294505.1 Triticum aestivum
GCCACCTTCTGCTCAACAGTGGCCATGCTGGATGTCAGGGATGAGTCAAATCCCTGAGGGTCATTACGGGTTGATGATAATGGGGGTCTAATGCTAGGATAACCTATGCCAGCCTGGCTGCTCTAATACCATCTCCTGTGGCACCCCGATCCACATGGAGCAGGGGGCCTTCGCACGTCAGCCCAGGATAACACCTATCGCACAACAGGTCCATGATACAGCATTCTAGGTACAAGAATATTTATCAAGTACATGTATAGGGGATTACAACATTGATGAATACAATCATCTGGCATAGCTGTAAGGCTATCTAATGGCGGCGGAAGTCTTGGTCTGCCAGCATATCGACTCTGGATGGGCTCAACAATGCCTAGCACGATGGAACAAGCATACAATTCGGGTACGACCTACAAAACAAGCATGATATGCCGGGTCAGTACATTGAATGTACTTGCAAGACAACCGAATATATAGCATCCAAACATACAGATGACAAAGCAAGAACCAAGCATATGTAACAATCTACTTCAACACAATTTCTAAGCATGGCATGATATTGATTAGAGTCATAATTCAAACTAAGCATGAACAACATCATAGCATCTACTAGCATGGCAATAACATGGCATAAGGCAACAGCAAAACATAGAATCACACCTCAACCATAATCATGGCATATCAAAACATGGCATAAGTTCAATCAAAACATGGCATAGCATCATGTAACTATGCTGAAAATAAACTACCAGTCATATCAAATGCAGACATAACATGTTAACTTTATGCAACCATCTCCTGTTCTGCCATGGCTCTTTAAATGCAAATAACAACATACTACTCATGCAATGCAACCAAACTTGTGCACCGAGTCCCTCGGACTCTCTTACCAACGGGTTGCCTTGTAACCAAACGGTGATCATTCACGGATCACAAACGGAACCACACTTTGTTCAACACTCACCGAGACCTCGTCTCATGATCATATCAAAACATTACCGTGACTTCTCACGACTATCTCATAGCCCAAGTCACCACATTATTCATTACAGAATATTTATCAACTTAGTTATTTCAGGTTTTATCCTCCATTTTGACCAAGACCCGATAGTGTGACCTACTACGAACTGTGCCCATGACCGAGGACATGGCTATCGATAGATTTAACACACACTCTGCAGAGGTAGCACAGTGTACCCACACCACACAACCCATGGCCTAGCATTGATGAGGACATCAATACCATTGTTACACCCACAACCCCTACTTCTATACATACTGGACCAATTACTAGGGCTCGCGCACACCAATTAAATTACTAGGTACCTGCGTAAGGATAGATATCCTAATTTGCGCAAATCAAAACTAATGCCACGTGCTGATGGTTCTTTTAATATGTTAGAGAAAATAAACGATAATGCATGTAAACTTGAGCTGCCTGCAGAATTTGTGGTCAGTCCCACTTTTAACATTGCAGATTTGAAGCCTTGTTTGGGTGAGGAAGATGTGCTTCGGTCGAGGACGACTTCATTTCAAGAAGGGGATGATGAGGAGGACATCAATACCATTGTTACACCCACAACCCCTTTTGCTATACATACTAGACCAATTACAAGAGCTCGCGCACGCCAATTAAATTACCAGGTACTTTTGTTTCTTGGTAATGATTCTAGTGTTCATGAGAATATGATGCTGCCTAAATTGGATACATTAGTTTTGCTTACAAATGAAGGGCCTATCTTGGAGAAGGATGAACATTGGAGCAAGAACAAGCATGGAGATGATCGCATGCACAAGGGGAACAAGAACAGTGTTACAAGTGATCATTTCAGGACATTGAAGCCACCATAATGGGAGCATGAAGCCTTGGACGAAATATACAAGATGCTACTTCATAACTTTCGTCCAGAGGCTATTCTAGGTGCCGTGTCACCTTATTATTGGGCCAGGCCCATGTAACTTCGAAATACTTGAGTATAGGCTATTTTTAGAGTCCATATGTGTGGGGAAACAAAAGATAGGGTTGGTTTCGGACCCCTTACCCAAGGGACACGAGATTCCCCCCTCTTCCTCCATATATACAACAATTAGGGCATCATTTAGACTTTGGGTTTTGTTTAGATTAAAAGTTCAATATAGCTGCAACTTTCGCGTACATCGTTTGTGTTCAACGACCAGACAAAGGCGTCACAGAACCCCACCTTCATTAATGAAGCTTTCCTCTTATATTCGCAATATCCAGATTGCAATCTTAGTTTCTTGCTTGTTCTTTGTTTGCTTCCAGGAAATAGACCTTCGTGGTCAGGTTTATTGTGCTCTGGCGTGGTCAATAACCTCTCGGAGTTGGTTTAGTGATTGCTAAGGCATGACGTCCTCGCACGTTCGTAGTCGGATCGTGAAAGTCGACTTCCACCAAAACGATAGCCACCATCTCATCGAAAGACGGGACACCTTTGCCTCTATCAAGTGGTATCAGATTTCCAGGTTGCTCGGTGAGATTGTATAGTTTTTTATAGTTTAGATCGAGTCTGTTATTATACCTACAGTCCACGAAAAAGCCACACAAAAATTAGAGTTAGTTCATCATATCCGAACCGATCTGAGCCTTTGCATAATCTTTTTAGGGTTTTTGCATTGTTGAATTTGCGGTTGCATCATCGTGTCTAGTTGCTGGTCTTAGTGTCTAGTCCTTTAGAGTTTCGAGTTCTGTCATAGTTTGTCATGTCGCCACCGCACCATCTTCATCGTTGCTACCATATACCACCACCGCTGCCATATACCACCCTCGCTGCCATATCCTACCACCACTGCCATCTACCACCACAGCTGCCATATCCTACCACCGCTGCCATATACCACCATAGTTGCCATATCCTACCATCGCTGCCATATACCACCATATATCCACCACCAATCCGACTTCTTCTCATATTAGGTTTGTTTTCGAGATCCATCTATTTTCCGATTCGTGTTTCCTTGTCTAAGTAGGTTTCAGAAAAAAAAAGTCTGGAGACCCCCGGGCAGTTTTTAGGCCATAATTTCGGCGACCGAAAATATTCTTTCCCTATCCTATTTTTAGGTTCCAAGGAGCGTTTTGAGACACTCGCCAACATAGTGATTTTTTGTCGCATTTTTTTCGCCATCGCTGCACTAATTTCCGAAAAAATGTCAAAAAAATTTCGTGCCTATCCTGTTACCTTGACTTGGGAAGAGTTTTGAGACACTCGCCATTATAGTGAATTTTCACAAAAAAAAGAAAGAGGAGCGCAAAAAAGAGCGCAAAAAAAAGAGCGAAAACAAAATTTAGAGTGTGCTTTTCCCTTGTTTACGTGCCACGTTGTGATTTTGTTAGTGTTCTAGGCTCGCGTCTCTAGCACGGTCTAGCCTAGGACCAGCATAGTACCGTTGTTGAGCGTTTATTCAACTTTGCATCTCTGAATTGATTATTGCTGACCCTTTTTGCTACCATATTATAAGCCTTCCCAACTCCACATACATCTACGTCATGCGTTTGACTCTCCCTGGTAATCGCTCTATCCAAGCTTTGAGAGCTTTGACTACAACGGTTGCCAATCACCACCTGTTGCTGGGTAAGAGCTGGTAAGAATTTGAGATTCGCTTGAAGGATTTGTGACAGACCACCACCACCACCACTTCCTAGTAGTCTGTAGGATCATATTCTTTTGTGTTTCTATTGCTGCTAACTATGGCAGGACCACAAGCCGATGAGATTGACTGGGAGAACATGATGAACAAGGAGCTTCATGATAAGTTTCATCAAATGTTGGGTCAACAGGTGGAAGACGTGATGGCCAGCTTTGGAAAGGCAATGGAGAAGATGGATGACATTGAGAAGACAATTGACACCAAGTTGGATGCCAAGTTCGATGAATTACTCAAACGTCTCCCACCACCAGCTTCACGCCACGATATAGTAGGGTGAGCACAGTGTATTCCTCTTGAGCCAGGACAAAATTCTGGTGCCGCTGCTACTGCTCTTGATGCTTCTGTAGCTCCTGCTGCTACTGTAGAGGTGGAGGACTATTACGAGGATGAGGTTGATCAAAATCAGAACTACGTGCAGCCACCAGCATCACCACCACCAGGTCGACCTCAGTTATATATTCGCAATGGTAGGCCTGCACCACCACCTCAGGTACGAGATAATGACCATATTCCTAAATTGAAACTGAATATTCCACCATTTGAGGGTAGATACATTCCTGATGTATATCTTACTTGGGAGTTAGAAACTTAACAATGTTTTACATGTTTACAATATCCCGAGGAGAGACGGGTTGCTGTTGCTATTTGTGCTTCCACTAGTTTTGCATGTGTATGGTGGTCTGAACATTGTAGATTCTATTCCAGCTACATGGGTTGCTTTGAAAACTGCTACGCGTACTCGTTGGGTTCCACCATATTATCAACGTGAATTACTTCAAAAACTGTAGCGTTTGAGACAAGGGAAAAATTCTGTAGAATAATATTATCGGGAATTACAAACTGGCATGATTAGATGTGGTATTGTTGAGGAGATTGAAGTATGCTTGCATGTTTTATGGGTGGATTAAATAGAGAGATTTAGACCATTCTAGAGTATAAGGAGTATACTAATATCAGTCGTTTATTCCATCTTGCTTGTAAAGCTGAACGTGAAGTGCAGGATCGACAAGCATTG
>NW_025237462.1:0-2234 GCF_018294505.1 Triticum aestivum
GTTGAAATTTTGAAGCGCTGTATTTTTAAAAGTTGAACTTCTTGTTATTTAATTTTTGAACTTCTTGTTTTCCATTCTTTAATAATGTCGGAAATCTGAGTTTTCTATAATCATCGAACTTCTCCATCTTTTTAATTTGGATTTCCTAGTATTTTTCTTAATCTTATTTATGAAATTTTGAAGCGCTCTATTTCAAAAAGTTGAACTTCTTATTTTTTTTAATTTTTGAACTTCTTGTTTTCCATTGTTTAATAACGAGGGAAATCTGAGTTTTCTATAATCATCGAACTTCTCCATCTTTTTAATTTGGACTTCTGGTTTTATTTCTTTTAGTAACGAAAAAATCCTACTTTTTGATAGACATCGAGCCGCTCCGTTTTTAAATATGAACTTATAGGTTTATTTTAATAGAACTTCTTCATTATTTCGAATAGAACTTATTGGTCTTATTCTTTAGTGACCGGAAAAATTGATTTTTCAAATAAGTATTAAACTGCTCTACTTTTAAAAATTGAACTTCTTGGTTTTATTATTTAGTAACAAGAAAAATTGAGTTTTTAATATGCATTGACCTACTTCATTTTTTTAAAATTGAACTTCTTGGTTTTGATCTTTAGTATTGGGGAAATGTGAGTTTTTTAATTTGAACTTCTTTGTTTTTATTTGAATTTTCTATAGTTTTTCCTTTTTATTTAGGTTTGAAGTTCTTCATTTTATTCTTTAGTAAGGAGAAAAAATCTGACGTTTTTTAACCTTCGTACTTCTCCCTTTTTTTACTTTGAACTTCTTAGAAATAAATATGTTTTTTAAGAAACTTGATAGAACCAATTTTTGTTCAAATGTTCGAACGGATCTCTATAAAAAAATTGAACTTCTTGGCTTTTACTCCTTAGGCATGGGATAAATATGTTTTTGTACAAAGTTCGAATTGCTCTGGTAATTTAATTTGAACTTATTTGTTTTTGCTCCCCCGAGCACAAAATTGAGTTTTTTATAAACTTTGACCTTCTCTATTATATTTAATTTGAACTTCTTAGTTTTATTCTTAGGAAAATTTTGGTTCTTTTAATCCGTTTTTATAAAAAAAAATCGACTTATTTCATTTTTTAATTCGTCCTTCTTTGATTTTGTAATAAACATTAAAATTCTTGATTTTCTTAATATAAACCTCTAGATTTTGAAGAAAACAAGAAAATTCCATTTTTCTATAAATTTTGAACTACTCTCTTTTTTTGGTTTGAACTCCTTGGTTAATTATTAAGAGGAGGAAAATCCTAGTTTGATATAAATACTAAACCGCTTTGTTATCTAAATTTGAACTTCCGTGTTTTTAAAGAAACAAAGAAAACTCGTTTTATATATATAATATGTACTGCTCTATTTATTTTATTTGACCTTCTTGATTTTCTAATAAACAATGAACTTCTTCGTTATTTAAATTTGAACTTCTAAATTTTCTTGTATCGATGAAAACCTATTTTTTATAATCCTTTTGGACTGCTTTGTTTTTTAGTTTAACCTTTTTGGTTTTGTAATAAACAGTGAAATTCTCTACCTTTAACTTTGAACCTCTGGTTCTTTTTTTGAAATGGGGACAATCCTTTCTCATATATTTTTTACAAACGAGGAAGGGAGTGCTAGTGAGGGGTGACGTCGATGGTCGGGGAGGGGGATGAGGGGCGGCGCCGATGGTTGCGGAAGTAATCTTCTCTTTTTTTAAAATGGATAAATCCTTTTTTGTACACATTGAAGTTCTTTTTTTTTTATTTGATGTTATTCTATTTTTTACGAACATGAAAAACTAATATTTTTAAAATAAACGTCGGACTGCTTTGTGTTTTTAGTTTAGTCTTCTTGGTTTGTTTTTTAGAAACAGAGAATATCCTAAAATATGTATGTGTACATCAAACTGCTCGATTTTAAGTCTGGTCAACTGAATATATTTTTAAGTCTGTCATAATTGAACATTAACATGTTTATTTTATTTTACAGTATCAGTACAGTGTTAGTAGTAGTCCCGGAAGACACGATGACAACGATTATAATAAACTCACAAGTAAAGAACACTCGCATCTCCCATCCTGGTACGTCTAACTCAGTCAAACCCACAAGCTCTATGTAACGCCTCACACTGGCACTTCTAGCTAACACAAACATGACCTGCTTAGCTTGGTTAACAACCACTAGGCTATGCCAAAATCAGCCAGTGCGCAGCTAGCTCCTGCCTCCAGCTA
>NW_025237462.1:3426-4678 GCF_018294505.1 Triticum aestivum
AAAAATTCAGCAGAAAAAATACAACTCTAATCTCAGTTTTTCACATTCTACACGATTAATTCTTTTTTAACAACATACATATAAAATTAATTAACGAATCAAAACTCGGAAAGGGACTCTCTTTTATGCAGATGTAGACCCAATCATTCATGATTCTTCTTTAACATACTATAAGATGAACAACAGAGAAGCATCCATACCAATAATACTGACTTGCAAACAATATTGTAGAAACAAACATCAGAGTTATCGTTGCTTGAGCGAGTAGAGCTGAGGCAGCCATGGAATTAGTAGTCGAGGAGCATCCATTTTTTCTATGGCCTAATGTTGTCAGCCCAAGCACGCACATAATCGATGAAATTGATTTCAAGCTCCAAGTGCAGCAGCCTATGGCAAAGCTAGCAAATAACAACAACTTCAACCAGCAAAAGGGCACAACATAGAGCAACCGTAGTAGTGCAGAAGGAAGATTTACATGGAGCAGCAGAGGTTCACATGTTCAAGCAAGGGATGACAGGGAAGGTCGATCAGAGGTGCCAGAGCAGGTCACGTACTAGAGATGCGGCAGGAGGCAGATGGAAACACCTCGATCAGTTAGTAGATGAACTTCTAAAGTATAGCAATGTTGAACTGCAAAAAAAGTGGCTCCAGAAGCCCCATGACGAATTAGACCACACGGTTGGGGCTCCATCTATCTCCTACATCACCGGACGAGCTCTGGCCATGAGGAAGAACACAACCGGTTCTCACCATGAACTTGACCATAGCCTTTTGCATCAGAAAGAATAAAAGAGCATGAGCAGAGAAGACACAGGCACCGCCGTGCGTCGCTGGTCTCGTCGTGCTACCAGGATCCTGCTCCGGTGCGATGAGAGAGGTCGGGGATAGGGGGAGCGGTGCCCAGCGGCGGTAATGGAGTTGACCGGAGGCTGGGGGCGGGTGGCCGGAGGGAGGGCGGGGCGCGCTGCGGCCTGCCGGAGGGGAACGCGGGCGGTGGGGCGGTCGTCGAAAGGAAACACAGGGGCGTGCGACCCAGGAGGCGGTCGACCCAGTCGTCGCTGAGGGCGGGGCACGCTGCGGCCTGCCAGAGAGGAACGCGGGCGGCGGGGCGGTCACCGGAAGGAAACGCATGGGAGCGCGGCAGGGGAGGCGGTCGACCCCGTCGCCATTGGGGACGTTCCGGTGGCTGGTGTTGACGGGGGCGGCAGCGGGGGGTGCCGGAGGGTGCGAGAGAGGTGGGGCGGGGCACCTA
>NW_025237463.1:0-4677 GCF_018294505.1 Triticum aestivum
GCATTTATTTGCACTGGTGGCGAACTTTGATGCCCAGTGGATGTAATATGTGTGATAGCCGTGATAGCCTATCGTAAGTTGCTTGCTTATTTATTTCCTTGTTATCTTGTTTATTTGTTTGCTTATAGTCATTACAGTTCTTTTTCCGCGGTTTGCTAGTGGCTGCAATAACCTATTTTTTAAAACTAGGCCACAGTAACCATGGGCTAATATTTACTGTAGTGACACTAGGCCTCCTACGGGCCGTAGAAACAGTGGGCCTTCTACGGGCCGTAGAAACAGTGGGCCTTCTACGGGCCGTAGAAACAATGGGCCTTCTACGGGCCGTAGAATGGGCCTTCTACGGGTTGTATCATCAATGGGCCTTATACGGGCAGTATGATCGATTGGCCAAACATGGGCCAATAATAGGCCGCATTATGGCCGTAAACGCGCTACAGTTGGAATCGTCCGTTCATGGGCCGACCATAACGGGCCATCGTTAATAGGTCGTATTTGATGACGCTATGAAAACGTCCCAACGTATTAACGGACCACAAACGGGCCGACTGTAACCACGGGCTGAATTTGGCCCACAAGCAGAAAATGACATTAATGGGCCGTAAGTAAACGAATGCTGGAAATGAGCCCAAGAATAAATGGGCTCTAAGAAGACCGAAAGATAACATGGGCTAGAAACGGCCCAACGGAATAACGTGCCGTTAATGGGTATAAAGTGATACACTGTTCATTACAGGCCAGTTTCACCACGGGCCGTTAATGGGTGTAAAGTGATACACTGTTCATTACGGGCCAGTTTCACCATAGGCCGTTAATAGGCCAAGAGTTACATAGGGCCTCATACGGGCCGAAAGACGTCATGGGCCATACATGGGCCAAAAGTGAAAACGGGCTGGAATCATATTGGGTGGCCCAAATGACGCTACTGGGCCTAATTCAGATAGGGCGTAACGGGCCTTGGGTTAGCAGGCTGTAAATGGGCTATATGCGGACAGGCCATTAACAGGCTTTACATGGGCCGGCCCGCCACCTTTTGACCAAGTCAAACGGGCCGGCCTTTTCACAGGAATGGGCCTCTGTTGGGCCGTGCCACGTGTTGACGTATCATAGGTGCCTTTTGTCCAATGAGTGGATGACATCTGTCCCAACGATGAGCCGACACGTGTTTCCTCGAGCCAATGATGATTTTACACGTGGAAAATCCCCATTGGTCGGGGCTGTTAACGGGTTATCGGATCCAAAACCTGACCCGATAGCTTAACGGCATTCCATTACGGTGGATGCCACATGTCGGTCACCCTTGACGAAAGTACTTCTGTGACGTGGGATTTATCGTCATGGAAGTGGACACTTCCGTGATGATAATTTTGGTAATGTCATGGAACACTTCTACGACAGCACAGGTATGACTATCTTGATTCTGTCATAAAATCTTCATGGATGTACATGCATGACAGAAAATGCGACCTACTGTGACAAACATGTATCATCACGGAAGTGTATTTTTTTGTAGTGTGCTACCCCGGTCCACTACGGTGTTGATGACCCCTCCTTCTTGCTGGAGCAACCAGGCAAGCCCCCCTTGATCACCCGATATCGCCTATTCCTTCTCTCTACTGCTTGCATTAGATTAGTGTAGCATGTTACTACTTTCGGTTAATCCTATTCTGTTGCATAGCCTGTCATTATTGCTACAATTGTTGATACCTTACATGCAATCCTAAATGCTTGGTATAGGATGCTAGTTTATCATCAGTGGTCCGACATTCTTGTCCGTCTGCCATGCTATACTATCGGGTCGTGATCACTCGGGAGGTGATCACGGGTATATACTATACATACATATTATTCAGGTTGTGGCTAAAGTCGGGTCAGCTTGTAGAGTACCCGCGAGTGATTCACAGATTGGGGGCTGAAAGGACATTTGTCCCGATGGCCCTCTGTGTGGACCTTTGTGGTGGAGCGACAGGGCAGGTTGAGACCACCTAGGTGAGAGGTGGGCCTGGTGCTAGTCGGCGTCCGCGGTTACTTCAAAATAACACGCTTAACGAGATCTTGGTATTTGATATGAGTCTGGCCACTAGCCCATACGCACTAACCAACTATGCGGGAACAGTTATGGGCACTCGACGTCGTGGTATCAGCCGAAGCCTTCTTGACGTTAGTGACTGAGCGGCGCGCGCCGGATTGGACAGGAACACCTGCTCTTGTATTAGGGAGGCTAGGTCTGTTTCCAGCCGCCCACGCAACATGCAGGTGTGCAATGGGCGATGTGCCTAGACCCGTGCGCTCTTAGGATTTAGACCGGCGTGCTGACCTCTCTGTTGTGCCTAGGTAGGGCTACGACGTGTTGATCTTCCGAGGCTGGGCATGACTCAGGAAAGTGTGTCCGGTCAGAGGGATCGAGCGTGTTGGAAAATGTGGTGCACCATGCAGGGAAGTTTATCTATTCGATAGCCGTGTCCATCGGTAAAAGGACGAACCGGAGTTGTACCTCGACCTTGTGACAACTAGAACCGGATACTTTATAAGACACACCCAGACGAGTACCAAACCATACGTTCATTGCATCACCTGCAAAGTCCCCCCACGTTCTCTCGATTTTTCTCCACTGCGACCCGTCAGCGGGTGCTCTCAACTTCTCGTATTTATTATGGTCCTCTTTGTGCCATCGCATCAACTTGGCATGCTCTTTGTTTCTGAATAGACGTTTTAACCGTGGTATTATAGGAGCATACCACATTACCTTGGCAGGAACCCTCTTCCTGGGGCGCTCGCCCTCGACATCACCAGGTTCATCTCGTCTGATCTTATACCGCAATGCACCGCATACCGGGCATGCGTTCAAATCCTCGTATGCACCGCGGTAGAGGATGCAGTCATTAGAGCATGCATGTATCTTCTGCACCTCCAATCCTAGAGGGCATAGAACCTTCTTTGCTCCGTGCGTACTGTCGAGCAATTCCTTATCCTTTGGAAGCTTCTTCTTTAATATTTTTAGTAGCTTCTCAAATCCATTGTCAGATACACCATTGTCTGCCTTCCCATTGCAGCAATTCTAGTTGGTACCGAGCTTTGTGTTGCCATCTTCGCAATTTGGGTGCAACCCTTTTTTGTGAACCTCTAACATGCAATCGAACTTCAACTTCTCCTTTTCACTTTGGCATTGTCTCCTTTTATCAACAATGACACGGCGAAGATCATCATCGGGCATATCGTCCGGTTCCTCTTGATCTTCAGCTTCCCCCATTGCAGCATCACTGTAATCAGGGGGCGGATAGTTGTCACCATCCTCTTCTTCTTTGTTGTCTTCCATCATAACCCCTCTGTCTCCGTGCTTGGTACAAACATTATAGTGTGGCATGAAACCCTTCTCAAGCAGGTGGATGTGAAGGGTTTTCAAGTAAGAGTAAGACTTTGTATTCTCACAGATAGGGCATGGACAACACAAAAAGCCATTCTGCTTGTTTGGCTCAGCCACTTCGAGAAAATTATGCATGCCGTTAATGTACTCGTAGGTGCGTCTGTCATCGTAAATCCATTGTCGGTTCATCTGCGTGCATTATATATAATTAAGTGTGTCAAAAACCATTACAGAACATCATGAATAGAGAAGTGACCAAATTAATAGAAGTTCATCATCACATTATAACCAGAGTACAGTAGTGATCAAATGTTATCACTAAAAAAATATAAACTTCATACATAGTTCTCATTGAACAACATATAGTTCATACATAAAGTGAGCATCTAATTAAACCATACATTGAAAATATGTAAAACATTTCAATGCAACAACAAATGCAATCATATCGCAACTAAGGTAACAATTGATCCAACGACATAATGATACCAAGCCTCAGTATGAATGGCATATTTTCCAATCTTTCTAATCTAAAAGCGCATTGCATCCATCTCGATCTTGTGATCATCGATGACATCCGCAACATGCAACTCCAATTTCATCTTCTCCTCCTCCATTCTTTTGAATTTTTTCTGCAAGTAATTGTTTTCTTTTTCAACTAAATTTAACCTCTCGACAATAGGGTTGGTTGGAATTTTCGGTTCACATACCTCCTAGATAAAAACATCTATGTCATGTTGGTCGGCATAATTATCATAAACACTAAATGAAACAAATACTAATAAAAGATCATATATACCACATCCGGGTCATAGACAGGACGAGGGCCGACGGAGGCGGATACCAAAACCATTGCACTGTATAACAACAAACAATAATAAAAGTAAGAAAATTATACAAGTATCTATCTAAATCATACAAGTAAGAATTTTTTTCTTTTAGAAAGAAGATAACAACAAGAGGCTTGCCACGGTGGTGCCAACGACGAGATCGGCGCGGGCGATCGACGGTGGTGAGGACTGGGACAGGACAGGACGGAGCGTCAAACCTAGACAAATCTTGAGGAAAATGGAGCTTGGACAAGGAGCTTGGTGAGGAGAAAGCTTAATTGTGGCTCAGGGATTTCATCGAACACCTCATGTGCATAGGAGGTAGGCTAGAGCTCCACAAAGCTCTCCCACGGCCGGCCAAAAAAACAGAGCAGTGGCTCTGCTCGCGGGCAGGGGCCGGGACTAAAGCACAACCTTTGGTCCCGGTTCAAGCCACAAACCGGGACTAATGGTGGTAGGCCAAGAGCGAGGCCCATTAGTCCC
>NW_025237464.1:0-4677 GCF_018294505.1 Triticum aestivum
AAGCTAAGCACTTCTCCCATGGCAAGAAAGATCAATCTAGTAGGCCAAACCAAACTGATAATTCGAAGAGACTTGCAAAGATAACTCAATCATACATAAAAGAATTCAGAGGAGATTCAAATATTTCTCATAGATAAACTTGATCATAAACCCACAATTCATCGGATCTCGACAAACACACTGCAAAAAGAGATTACATCGAATAGATCTCCACAAGAGAGGAGGAGAACATTGTATTTTGATCCAAAAAGAGAGAAGAAGCCATCTAGCTAATAACTATGGACCCGTAGGTTTGTGGTAAACTACTCACAACTCATCGGAGGGGCAAAGGTGTTGATGTAGAAGCCCTCCATGGTCGATTCCCCCTCCGGCGGAGCGCCGTCGAAGGCTCCAAGATGGGATCTCACGGATACAGAAGGTTACGGTGGTGGAAATTGTGTTTCATTGGCTCCCTGGATGTTTTCGGGGTATGTAGGCTTATATAGGAGGAAGAAGTACGTCGGTGGCCGCCCGAGGGTCCCACTAGACAGGAGGACGCACCCTATAGGGGGGCGCCCTACCCTCTCGTGGCCGCCTCCGCTGCTTCTTGACTTGCACTCCAAGTCCCATGGATCACGTTCATTCCAAAAATCACGCTCCTGAAGGTTTCATTCCGTTTGGACTCCATTTGATATTCCTTTTCTTCGAAATACTGAAATAGGCAAAAAAACAGCAATACGGGCTGGGCCTCCGGTTAGTAGGTTAGTCCCAAAAATGATATAAATGTGTAAAATAAAGCCCATAAACATCCAAAAGGGGTAATATAATAGCATGGAACAATAAAAAATTATAGATACGTTGGAGACGTATAACCGTGGAATATTGCTCATCTTCGGCCTTACTACACTTGAGCCACCAGCTCTTATGATGTACATATTTTGATGATGTATATATTATGATGATTATAATAAAGCAGGGCCTCTGTTGTTTCATCTTCAAGAATAATGAGTCTTGTTCATCATAATTTCATAACCACTTGGGGGCTTGGTCGTATTCGAATCATAGCCATTAACCCTCTTGGTCCGGCTTCCTGGTCCTATTCGAACCATAGCCGTTAAATACCACAAACCACTTGGGGGCTTGGTCGTATTCGAATCATAGCCGTTAACCCTCTTGGTCTGGCTTCCTGGTCATATTCAAACCATAGCCGTTAAATATCACAAATCGCTTGGGGGCTTCGTCGTATTCGAATCATAGCCTCGTTTGATCGGCGCAATGCCAAAAACCATTCGGGGGCTTCCTTATCGTATTCGAATCATAGCTATTAACCCTTATGGTCCGGCTTCCTGCTCGTATTCGAAGCATAGCCTCGTTTTTTCTCATTTGTCTTGATTCTTTGAAGATTTTTCCGGTTCTTCTTGATATTATCTTGCCTTTTTGGTTTCAAGTGATTCCGGCCATGTAGCTTTCAATCTCACAGCTCATATTTGAAGCATACCCTTGGTTTCTATTACCTGGCTTAATGAGAGGAGACAAGTCACCCATACATGATGATATCAAGCACTTGGAAGTCTTGGCTTCTAAAGCTTTGGGTGCTCACCCTTACTGCACAGGTATAAACCGGTAGTACGATTCAATATCACAAGTATGATATTGTTATTATAATTATGTCTAAATTCTGGTTAAACCAGCCCTATCTATAACTGTTTTAAACATCAGTGGTTATATGTGAGGTATTATGACCCGCCCTGCGGTAAACCTCCAAGGGCTCTTGTGATCTACTTATGTGCAGGATAATTCAAAATTTTCATATGCACCGGTCAACATCATGATAAATTTAAAGGATAATTATCAAGTGGCGGCTTAACAACGTTGACCAAAACATAAACGTGCACGATGGCACGGCAGAGCAAAGTTATTGCTACCCTATTACATGACTCAAAGAGTCAAAATGATTAACTATTTTTCAGAAGATCACAAATATGAACCACCCAGCGGATCAATCTTCTTGACTCTGATGGCCTGACACTTCCAGATCACCCTCTCCGCTTCTTCATCCTGTTCTACTTCCTGGAAGGTTGGTGATGACCAGTCAATGCCATTCAAAGCTTGGAATTCAGCTTCATCATCAATAAGCTCGGACGGGTCAACTTAAAGAGCAAAAGTGTGCTTAAGGATTGGGGTGTTAGATCCTTCACTTTGTAAGACGGCGTCGGCATCTTCTGATTTTCCATGTCATAAGCCGGCTGATATTTGGTAAGGTATGTTTCATTGGCAATCAGACTGGCCGGGGGACGTATGTTCTTCACGCAGGCGGCAAAGTCTTTCTTGTCAAAAGGGGTGCCGTCTTTCTTAAAGTTTGGATACCCAATCGATATGTCGGCCGGGTCTAGCTCTGGTAACCATGCTTTGGCCCAGCTTAAAGCTGTCATAGCTCTGGCTCTTGCAGATGATCGCTTGATCTCACTAAACCTCTCAGGCATAATGGAAAGCTTCATCAACACGTCAACCAAGAGAGTGGGGGCTTGCTTAGATGGAGAAATTGTGGCCAACACGCGCCGAGCCCCAGTATAAAGCTGCTCCACTAGTGTGTAAACCGCCTTCATCTTCATAAGCATATCTTGGTTGAGGCTCGTGCTCCTAGGGCCTGCATAATAAACATGGATGGATTAAAGGCGGTTAATATAATCAAGGAAGATATTCAAATTTGACAACCATAAAGCGAAGTACCAAAGATAGCCGAAACCATCTGAGACACATGGAGTTTTAAGCCGGAAAGTTCAGTGGTCACATCCTCAAGAGTCGCCTCCGCATTTTCAGCCCGTTGTGTCAAGGCAATCTTCTCTTCAGCCCAGGCGCTTTTTTCAACTTCAAAGCCATTCTTCAGTTTTTATGCTTCAGTCACGCTGAATTCGAACTTTGAGTTCGCCTTCCGGGTCTCAGATTCTTGCAGCTCTAGACGAGTCTTCAAGTCAGACAACTCTGATTGAAGTTGAGAAGTGGTGGTCTGTACATACACCGGATCAATATCATAATTCAAATTTAGCTAAAAACATGAAGTCCCAAGCCTTTTGCAAGCAACAACACTTGGCACTTGGGGGCTAATGTCTGCCGAAAAATTTATTCATGCAACGACTTATGTGAATAAGTCCCAAGCACTTTGCGAGCAAGAGTACTTGGCACTTGGGGGCTAATGCATATTGATTGCTTTTGTTACAACTTTACGATGACCTGTTTGTGATACAAACGGCCACAACTTGGCGATGAGAATTGCACAAGTAAAGCATTGACTTATAAAACAATGATGCAAAGGACCGGATTATTCATATAGATTAAGTCGGCCCTTGGGGGCTACAGATTTAGTGTTAATCATTACAAATATATTTTAAACCGGATGCTTTAAGACGGATTTTAAAGAATTCTATGAAAGGGTATTATTTATGCTCATGGTTTCTCTAAGTCTACATCATCTTCATCATACACAATAGACTTGGGGGCTGACAAGATGTGCATAACTCAATAAAGGAGGAGCTCATACCTCAAATTTTTCGTGCATTTGCTTCACCATGTCAACTTCAAGTTCACGGCTGCTGTGCACTTGACTGAGAAAGCCATAATATATTTGACCAATGCTTAGTTGAGAGTAATTGGCAACATCAAATCTCACTTTGTGCTGTTCAATGTGTTCTTCCTTGGCAGAGTGCTTGGCCAGGGCAGTGGGTCTTCTCGGCTCTCTAAAGCCGGTGTTGGTAATCACTACATCATCATCATGAGTGTCAGCCGTCTTAATGGGGCTTGAGGCTTCAGGGTTTAAAGGGACGTTGCTGGCTTGATCAATAGGAGGCTCAGAAGTTACTGGCGGAACGTCAAGAACCAGTTCTGATGATTAAGGAACAGAGATCTCAAGCGTTGGAGTTTGTTGTTCCGGCTTATTGACTTTCGGGTCTTCAGTCGGTTCAGTCACCTTGGCTTTCTTTCTAGGCTTGGCTTTTCCACTGCATGAATAATGAGAGGTCAGTATAAGTATAAAGAATCATAATGAGCAAATGATAAGTAATTGTTATTACCCGAGAGCACTCTTGAAAGCCGGCAGATGAGATTGAAATGAGTCGCGGGAAGAGGAACAAGACATTTCCTGATAATTTGAGTCGGAAGAATTAAGTGGTTGGCGGATGAGACCCGCCAGAGGATAAAAATAGTTTAAATCGGGGGTGACTTTGTTTCGATGGTTCCTCGGAGTGTTCGGTAAGCCGGAGGATAATTCTTCATCCCTACTAGTCCGAGTCTGTCACCGGCTCTCGTGCTGCTGTTTCTTCAAAAGAAAGTGAGGATCCAGATGAGCTAAAGTGTGTGAAAAGCTTAGTTTCTGGGTTACTCTTCGAATTTTCTGTCTTGGCAAGGACGCGGAGTCGGAAGAAATGATAGTTACCTCTTCTTCGATTGCTTGACTGGTCCCCGTGTCATCCTGATGATAATCAATGTCAATAAGGTGGTTGAAAAAGGAGCCAAGAGAGTTAAGGGCTACCTCCGACTCAGAGCTGTCATCTAGTTCAAGCATCTCAGAAGCACTGGGTTTCTTTCCCCTCTTCTTGGTGGTTCTCTTGGCGGCTTTCTTGGCTTTCCTGGCCCTTTTGGCAGCTTCATGATCATATTCCTTCTTCCAGAAGTCATCATCAGCCTGTCAAAGTCATCAAAGTT
>NW_025237465.1:0-879 GCF_018294505.1 Triticum aestivum
AAACTAACCTAGAATAACTAAACACAAGTTAAAAATAAATTAATTTACTAATTAATTTAATAGGAAAACAGGAACTAGTTAATTAATTAGGATTAATAGGATTCTGCTTCAAACTAATTATTTATTAATCCTAAAATACCAAAGTTAATTTCTAGGGTTTGGCAATGACAAAAATAAAGTTGGGTCAAAAGTAATCATGCAAAAATAATTTTTCTAACTAAAGTTATAGCAGATTTACTATTCTGACTAAAACTAAAATAAAGCCATTTTAATTATTTTTAACATAGCTAAATATATATTCTACAGAAACTATAGAAAATTTGCAATCCAACAAAAAAAAAGAATCATCGAAAAAATATTAAACAGAATAAAAGATATACATTTTTGAAAACAGAAACTATTCGGCTAAAACAGAAAATTCAAACTAAAAAGAAAAAGGCCTAATGGGCCTATACTGTGCACTAGGCATAACTTAGTCTAAACGGGCCTAGGTTTAAACTAAACGAACCGGCCTAAAAATAGAAACCTAAACTAAAACTAAACCGATCGGAACCGGCCGGTTTTATGAATAAAACCTAACCCTTCGGGGTTTCTAATCCTAGCCCTAGATCTAGGATCGGACGGGGGAGGGCGATGCCGGTGACTTACCGGACTCCGGCGACGGCGGCGGCGGCGGCGAGAGTGCGTCGGGGCGTCCGGGCGTCGGCGAGCTCCGGCGACTCGTCGGGGAGATGCGGACGAGGTCGGGGAGGGGTTCGGTGGTGTTGGGGGTGGTCGGGGAGGACTAGGGCGTCGGCGGCGAGTAAAATGGCGGCGGCGGCGGCTCGGGTTTCCGGCGAGCTCGTGAGGGAGAGGGAGAGGGGGTCCGGCGAGGCTAGG
>NW_025237465.1:2379-4677 GCF_018294505.1 Triticum aestivum
AGGTGGCTTCTTCCTCGGTGTGGTGACTCCACAGCACCTTGCAAAACTTGATGACCTTGCTGCGGGTGACTCTGCTTGCAGTCTCGAGAATACGGACGGGTTTCTCCTTGTAAGTCAGATCACTATCAAGCTGTATGGCCTCTAGGGGCACTGTGTCTCTCAACGGAACATCGGCCATGTCGGCAGGACACTTCTTCAGCTGAGAAACATGGAAGACATCATGAACTCCGGACAATCCTTCCGGCAATTCCAACTTGTACGCAACCTCTCCACGACGTTCGAGGATTTTGTATGGGCCAATGAATCGGGGTGCTAACTTTCCTTTGACTCCAAACCTCTTGATCCCACGAAGTGGAGACACACGAAGATATGCTCGGTCTCCGACTTCGTAAGTTACCTCCTTGCGCTTACTGTCGGCATAACTCTTCTGTCGCGACTGTGCTATCTTGAGTCTGTCTCGAATCAGCTTGACTTTCTCTTCGGAATCCCTGATAAGGTCGGAACCGAAAAGTGATCGATCTCCAACACTATCCCACAGCAATGGTTTTCTGCACCTCCTTCCGTATAGAGCTTCGAAAGGGGCCATCTTCAAACTGGATTGATAACTGTTGTTGTACGAGAACTCTGCGTATGGCAAATTATCATCCCAGCTAGACCCATAGTCTAGCACGCAAGCTCTCAACATGTCCTCCAGAATCTGGTTGACTCTCTCGGTCTGTCCATCTGACTGCGGATGAAAAGCTGTACTGAATTCCAGCCTTGTACCCAAAGTTTCATGCAACTGCTTCCAAAACTTTGAGGTAAACTGTATTCCTCTATCAGACACGATTTTCCTCGGAACTCCATGCAGACATACGATCCTGGTCATGTATATCTTGGCCAACTTAGCACTGGTATAGGTAGTCTTCACGGGAATGAAGTGAGCTACCTTGGTCAAACGATCAACCACTACCCAGATGGAATCATAACCTGAACGGGTCCTGGGTAATCCTGTGATGAAATCCATACCAAGTTTCTCCCATTTCCAATCGGGAATCGGCAAAGGTTGAAGTAACCCTGCTGGCTTCTGATGTTCTGCCTTCACTCGTTGACAAACATCGCATACGGCTACATACTCGGCAATTTCCTTCTTCATACCTGTCCACCAGAAACTTTGCTTCAAATCCAGGTACATCTTGGTGTTGCCGGGGTGAATCGAGTACGGTGAATCATGAGCCTCCTGAAGAATTAGCTTCCTGAGTTCGGGATCATTGGGCACATAAATACGATCCTCAAACCATATAGTTCTGTGTTCATCCTTACGGAATCCTTTAGCTTTTCCTTCCTCCATCTTTTGCTTTATCTCATCAATTCCCTTGTCCGACTTCTAGGCTTCACGAATCCTTTCGGCCAAAGTGGACTGTACTTCCAGAGTTGCCACAAATCCTCTCGGAACTATCTCCAGTCGGAGATCTCTGAGGTCATCGACTAACTCCTGGGGTAATCCTCCTGTTGTAAGAGTATTCACATAACTCTTACGACTCAAAGCATCTGCTACAACATTAGCTTTACCGGGGTGGTAATGCAATCTCATGTCATAGTCCTTTATCAATTCTAGCCATCTCCTCTGCCTGAGATTCAATTCCTTCTGTGTGAAAATATACTTCAAGCTCTTGTGATCTGTGTAAACATCACAACGGTTTCCGATGAGGAAATGTCTCCAGGTCTTGAGTGCATGCACTACGGCTGCTAACTCCAAATCATGTGTGGCATAATTCAGCTCGTGTGGTCGTAGCTGTCTGGAGGTATAAGCTACAACTTTTCCTTCCTGCATGAGTACTCCTCCGAGTCCCTGACGAGAAGCATCACAATATACCTGGTAATCCTTGTGTATGTCCGGCAAAATCAGTACTGGGGCTGTAACCAAACGTTTCTTCAATTCCTGAAAACTGGCTTCACAAGCCTCGGTCCAAACATACTTGGCTTCCTTCTTCAACAGCTCAGTCATGGGCTTGGCAATCTTCGAGAAATTCTCAATAAACCTCCGATAATATCCTGCGAGTCCGAGAAAACTGCGGATCTCCTTGACTGTGGTGGGTGACTGCCAATCGGTGACTGATACAACCTTGGTGGGGTCAACTGCTATTCCTTCTCCTGAAATAACATGTCCGAGGAATCCGACTTCCTTCAGCCAGAATTCACATTTACTGAACTTGGCATACAACTGATGTTCTCGAAGTTTCTCCAGAACTAGACGCAAATGTTCCTTATGCTCTTCCTCGCTCTTGGAGAAAATCAGTATATCATCGATGAACACCA
>NW_025237466.1:0-4676 GCF_018294505.1 Triticum aestivum
CATATATGCTGCGGTGGAGCTCATTGGTTCATGCTTGGTGTGAACATGGAACTCATGATTCTTTAATTTGTGAACCTCTGGTTGCATATGTATGTATGTTGTTGTGAACCTTCGTTGGATATGTATGCACTGTGTCGACCTGAAACTTACGATCCTTTCGTTTGTGATCTTCTGTTGCATACCTATGCATATGTGGACTCTGCACTCATGTACGGTTGGATATATGTATTACTCGATATATGTTTGTTGGTCATGGTCATGTACTGCTGGATACATATATTTGTTGGATATATGTGCTGCTGGATAGATGTACTACTGTATATATGTTGTTGCTGCTCCCTGAAGTGTTATATGTGCTGCTGGATAGATGTACTTGTGTATATATGTTGTTGCTGCTCCCTAAAGCGCCTGTATATATGTTATATGGCCTAAAAGCCGTGTAGCCCAGCACCTGACACCCGGCTTATGGCCTATAAGCTGTGTATCCGAGCACCTGGCACCCGGCTTATAAGCCATATGGCTGCGGCCAACACATAAGCCGTGTATCCCAGGACCTGGCACCCGGTTTATAGACCATCTGGACACATGAGCAGGCTATATAAACCGTGTACCTCAGTTAACCGGCACCTGGCTTAGATATGTATATAAAAACCGTGCTGTTGTCGGCGGAACTCGGCTTATATAGTAACCGTGCGGTTTGCGGTTGCACCCGGCTTATATATAAACCGTGTGTCCGCGGTCGCACCCGGCTTGTATATAAACCGTGTGTTCGCGGTCGCACCCGGCTTATATATAAACCGTGCGTCCGCGGTTGCACCCGGCTTATATATAAACCGTGCCCTGACGACGGCACTCGACTTATATAGACGGTGACACGTGGCCGTTAACATCAGGCTACCGTCAGGTTACTTTATTAAACCGGGAGCCCTATGAAAATACTCGGTTTATACATAAGCCGGGCTTTTTCGGTTCAGCTCTTGGCTTATATAGTATAAGCCGGTCGACTGTAAACCGAGTGCTATAAGCCGGGAGTTTTACTCGGCTTATATATAAACCGAGTTTATATCAATGTAAGCCGAGTGTATTTGCTACACGGCTTATAAGTTTTTCCCTGTAGTGGACATGCTGCGGATGCTGCTGCGATATACTTAACTTCACATGAGGAGATGGCCACAATTGTTTGCTTATGTGACACCCAGCTGACTGAGTTTGAACCAATGTAGAAGATGGCACCCGAGATACTCTTTCTGTCATTGATGTCACCCGCATGATCACCATCACTAAACCCAACAAACTTCAGCTGGTTCCTCTCCTCTCTCTTATAGAAACACCCATGATTCAGAGTGCCTCGCACATACCTCAAAATATGTCTTATCGCTGTCATGTGTTCCTCAGACGGCTGCTCCATGTACCGGCTGACATACCCAACGGCATGGCATATATCCGGACGAGTGTGCACTAGGTATCTCAAGCTCCCCACTATGCTTCGGTAGGAAGTTGAATCAACTAGTGGAGAGTCACTTACTTTCCTCAATTTCAGTCGTTGCTCCATAGGAGTTTGAGTTGATTTGCAATCTCCCATGCCACACTTGTCCAGAATTTTTGCTGCATAAGCTGATTGACACAACGAGATGCCTTGTTGGATTTGCTTCACTTCAATTCCAAGATAGTAACTGAGTAGGCCCAAGTCACTCATGCTGAACATATTATTCATCTGGTTCTTGAAGTTTTCTATCTCCGTTGTGTTGTCCCCGATGATGATCAAGTCATCTACGTACACTCCCACGAGCAGACTTGCACCATCCTTCTTCCTCTTGTACACAGCATGCTCATATGGACATTTTTCAAAACCCAAATCTGTCAATGTCTTGTCCAATTTAGCATTCCATGCCCGGGGTGCTTGATGCAGACCAGACAATGCCTTGTTAAGCTTCAGAACTTTGCTTTCACTTCCTTTCCTGACAAAACCAGAAGGTTGCTCAACATATACGATCTCTTCCAAATCTCCATTTAGAAAGGCCGACTTCACATCCATATGATGAACTTCCCACCCTCTCTGAGCTGCCAAGGCCACAAGCAAACGCACGGTCTCAATGCGAGCTACCGGCGCAAACACTTCATCAAAGTCAATACTTTGTCGTTGAACACATCCTTTCGCAACAAGTCGTGCTTTGTGCTTCACCACTGCACGTCCAGAGTCCTTCTTCACTTTATAGACCCACTTCAATCCAATGGCCTTATACCCCTTTGGCAAATCAGTCAACACCCATGTGCCATTTTCCTCAATGGAGTTCATCTCCTCCTGCATAGCCTGCTGCCAACTGCTCTCTTTCTTCGCCTCATGAAAATTTGCAGGTTCCTCCATTCCGAGCAAACACAAGTTTGAGTACTACGTCGCTACCTCATTGGTCTCATCATACAACTCCTCAAGCAAGCGTTTTCCTTGTGGCCCAACCGGCGTACTCCACGATGAAGTAGACCCTTCTGTGCAGGCGTTCTATGAGTCGCAGTTGAGTGGGGCGTTCCTGTAGGAATGGGTGCCGTGGCAGGCGTTTTGTGGGTCTGAGACGCTGCCATGGCAGCATTTTCTTCTACAGTGGCAGCAGTTCTCGATGGTGTAGGAGTTGCTGCACTTGTTGGTTCTCCGCTGACCGCTGCTGGTTGAGCAACTTCAAATACGAAGCTGGGAGTGATGTACTGCTCCTGGGACTCACCATGGCCCCAGTCCCATTTCCTTTCTTCCTCAAACACGACACCTCGAGTGATGTGCAACTTCTTTCCAACCGGATCATACATCCTATATGCCTTGGATGGTGCTTCATATCCAATGAACACCATGGGCGAGTTGCGGTCATCGAGCTTTGACATGTGCTTGCCCACCTTCTTGACATGTGCGCCACAACCAAACGTTCGCAGATGCTCGACATTTGGTTTCTTTCCATGCCAAGCTTCGTATGGGGTCTTGCCATTTACACTTTTAGTCTCAGCTCGGTTCAACAAATATACTGCTGTAGATACTGCCTCTCCCCAAAACTTGCCTGGGACTGACATGCTCTTCAACAAGCTTCTGGCCGTACCAACTACCGTTTGGTTTCCCCTCTCGAGAACGCCATTTTGCTGAGGGGAATACGGCACCGTCAAGTGGTGATTAAGTCCCAGCTGATCACAGTAGTGTGCAAACTGATTTGAGGTGAACTCTCCCCCTCTATCTGTCTTCAAAACCTTCAACTTGTGCCCAGATTCAAGCTCAGCTGCTGCCTGAATTTTTTTTACTGCCTAGAGCGCTTCATCTTTGCTCTTCAGAAGCACAATCCACATGTAACGCGACATGCCATCGACCAACAACAGGAAATACTTTTTACCGCCGTGCATGGCAGGGCTTATGGGGCCGCAGAGATCCCCATGGACGAGCTGCAATGGCTCGGTTGCTCGGTAGCTTGCTGCTGATGGGAATGGCAGACGACGTTGCTTGGACAACATGCAGCAGTCACACACCTGATCAACATGCTCAATGGGTGGCATTCCCTCCACCATACCCAAGTGAGAGAGACGACCAAGTGTTCTGAAGTTCACATGTCCGTAATGCTTGTGCCATAGCCAAGGCCCGCTACAACATGTCATCAGGCATACCGGATCAGCATCCTCAATGTCCAGTACATACATACGGCTTCTAGTCTGCAGTACACGAGCGATCAAATTCCTTTCTTGATCCCAGACTTGCAACACACCATTTTCAGCAGCATACTTGCAGCCATTCTCATCTAGCTGCCCCGAGCTGATGATGTTGCTTCTCAAACGAGGTATAATGTACACATCTGTCAGCAAACGATGGCCATCTCCAAAGCTCACCTTTCCTGATACGGTGTGGTCCAACTCAATGAATTTTTCAGAGCAGCCTGTCATGTGATTGCTAGCTCCGGTGTCTAAGTACCAACAAGTGTTCTCACTACCTGACAACTTAGGCACTACTATCTCCTCATTCAGCAAAACAATCTCACCAGTTGCCTCTACAGATTGCACAAGTTCAAGTGTCTCCATCATCAGCGGTCTGGCCCAACATCATCTTCTTGGGCAAGATTCAGCTTCTCTTTCTTTGGTTCTGGACATTCAGACTTGAAGTGACCAAGTTCATCACAATTGAAACACCGTACCTTGCTCTTGTCGAACTTTCGGTGCTTCTTGGGCTTGTTCTCAGAATGCTCACCACGCTCTCCGCGCCCGCCGTGTCCACCACCGCGTCCGGACTGCCCTCGCCCACGGCCACCGCGCCCGCCGGCGCCACTGCCGCTGCTGCTAGAACCCTCACCACTCAGCTTCTGTTTGCCGAGCAGGTTCTCCAACGCCTTGGTCACAAGCATGAGCTGCTCATTCTTTTCACCGCGATCACCACGGCGCCCGATCTCATTCTCCTCGAACGCGCGCAACCGGCCAACTGCCTCAGCCATAGACATGGTCTTCATGTCACCCCACTGCTCGATCGTCCCGATGATCTGCGCGAAACGATCAGGAACAACAACAAACAGCCACTTGACGACCATCTTCTCCTGGAGATCCTCTCCTAGGGCACGGATCTTGCTGACAAGTGCATTCAAACGGCGAGATAATGGGGAAATCGTCTCACCATCATCCATCAGCATGCGGTCAAACTTCCGCATCAGCTGATTTATGCGCGCCTC
>NW_025237467.1:0-4676 GCF_018294505.1 Triticum aestivum
TCCGAATCATGTTAGCAATTGCCACATTTTATGAAATATAGCAAATGGATGTCAAAACTGCATTCCTTAATGGTTTTCTTAAAGAAGAGTTGTATATGATGCAACCAGAAGGTTTTGTCAATCCTAAAGGTGCTAACAAAATGTGCAAGCTCCAACAATCCATCTATGGACTGGTGCAAGCATTTCAGAGTTGGAATATACGCTTTGATAAGTTGATCAAAGCATATAGTTTTATACAGACTTGCGGTGAAGCCTGTATTTACAATAAAGTGAGTGGGAGCACTACCGCCTTTCCGATAAATATATGTGAGTACATATTGTTGATCAGAAATGATGTAGAATTTTTCTGGAAAGCATAAAGGAGTATTTGAAAGGAGTTCTTGAAAAGAAAGACCTCAGTAAAGCTACTTACATATTGAGCATCAAAATCTATTGAGATAGATAAAGACGCTTGATATATTTTTCAATAAGTACATACCTTGTCAAGATTTTGAAGTAGTTCAAAATGAAACAGTCAAAGAAAGAGTTCTTGCTTGTGTTGCAAAGGTGTGAAATTGAGTAAGATTCAAATCCCGACCACGGCAGAAAATAGAAAAGAGAATGAAAGTCATTCCCTATGCCTCAGTCATAGGTTCTATAAAGTATGCTATGCTATGTACCAGACCTATTGTATACCTTGTTCTGAATTTGGTAAGAGAATACAATAGTGATCTAGGAGTAGATCACTGGACATTGGTCAAGAATATCCTTAGTGAGGACTAAGGAAATATTTCTCGATTATGGAGGCGATAAAAGAGCCCATCGTAAAGAGTTACATCGGTGCAAGCTTTTACACCGATCCAGATGACTCTAAGTCTCAATCTGGATACATATTGAAAGTGGGAGCAATTAGCTAGAGTAGCTGCGTGCAGAGCATTGTAGACATAGAATATTTGCAAAATACATACGGCTCTGAATGTGACAGACCCGTTGACTAAGCTTCTCTCATGAGAAAAACATGATCACACCTTAGTACTCTTTGGGTGTTAATCACATAGCAATGTGAACTAGATTATTGACTCTAGAAACCCTTTGGGTTTTGGTCACATGACGATGTGAACTGTGGGTGTTAATCATATACAGATATGAATATTGGTATTAAATCACATGGAGATGTGAACTAGATTATTGACTCTAGTGCAAGTGGGAGACTGAAGGAAATATGCCCTAGAGGCAATAATAAAGTTATTATTTATTTCCTTATTTCATGATAAATGTTTATTATTCATGCTAGAATTGTATTAACCGGAAACATAATACATGTGTGAATACATAGACAAACATAGTGTCACTGGTATGCCTCTACTTGACTAGCTTGTTGATCAAAGATGGTTGTGTTTCCTAGCCATAGACATGAGTTGTCATTTGATTAATGGGATCGCATCATTAGATGAATGATGTGATTGACTTGACTCATTCCGTTAGCTCAGCACTTGATCGTTTAGTATGTTGCTATTGCTTTCTTCATGACTTATACATGTTCCTATGACTATGAGATTATGCAACTCCCGTTTATCGGAGGAACACTTTGTGTGCTACCAAACGTCACAATGTAACTGGGTGATTAAAGGAGCTCTATTGGTGTCTCCGAAGGTACATGTTGAGTTAGCATATTTCGTGATTAGGATTTGTCACTCCGATTGTCGGAGAGGTATCTCTGGGCCCTCTCGGCAATGCACATCACTATAAGCCTTGCAAGCAATGTGGCTAATGAGTTAGTTGCAGGATGATGCATTAGGTAACGAGTAAAGAGACTTGCCGGTAACGAGATTGAACTAGGTATTGAGATATCGACAATCGAATCTCGGGCAAGTAACAATACCGATGACAAAGGGAACAACGTATGTTGTTATGCGGTTTGACCGATAAAGATCTTCGTAGAATATGTTGGAGCCAATATGAGCATCTAGGTTCCGCTATTGGTTATCGACCGGAAACGTGTCTCGGTCATGTCTACATAGTTCTCGAACCCGTAGGGTCCGCACGCTTAAGGTTTCGATGACAATTATATTATGAGTTTATGATTTTTGATGTACCGAAGGAGTTCGGAGTCCCGGATGAGATCGGGGACATGATGAGGAGTCTCGAAATGGTTGAGAGGTAAAGATCGATATATTGTACGACCATATTCGGACATCGGAAGGGTTCCGAGTGATTCGGGTATTTTCGGGGGTACCGGGGAGTTACGGGAATACAAGGGAGAAGCAATGGGCCTCATGGGCCAAGTGGTGGAAGAGAGGAGGCAGGGCGCGCGGCCCCCCTAGCCCAAACCAAATTGGACTAGGGGGCTGACCCCCTTTCCTCTTTTTCCTCCCTCTCCTTCCTTCTCCTTCTCCTTCCCTTCCTTCCCCTCTCCTACTTGGACTAGGAAAGAGGGGGAAATCCTACTTGGAGTAGGATTGCGCCCCTTGGGCGCGCCTCCTCCCCTTGGCCGGCCCTCTCCTCCTCCCGCCCTTTATATACGGAGGAGGGGGGCACCTCTAGACACAACAACAATTGATCTCTTGATCTCTTAGCCGTGTGTGGTGTCCCCCTCCACCATAGTCCACCTCGATATTATTGTAGCGGTGCTTAGGCCAAGGTCTGCGACGGTAGAACATCAAGATCGTCACCATGCCTTCGTGCTGACGGAACTCTCCCTCGACACTCGGCTGGATCGGAGTACGACGGACGTCATCGAGCTGAACGTGTGCTAGAACTCGGAGGTGCCGTAGTTTCGGTGCTTGATCGGTCGGGCCGTGAAGACGTACGACTACATCAACCGCATTGTTCTAACGCTTCCGCTTTCAGTCTATGAGGGTACGTGGACAACACTCTCCCCTCTCGTTGCTATGCATCACCATGATCTTGCGTGTCCGTAGGAATTTTTTGAAATTACTGCGTCCCCCGATAGCTTGGTGTGAGGGAAATTGACATCTCTCCTCTTTTGAATTGCCATCCCACCAAGCTCAGTGTTGGTCCCGTTTGTGAATTCTATGCGACGGTTCAAATAAAAGAAATCTCTGAACAGTTCAACTGTGGGTTCTTCCTGAAGATAGGCCTCACAAAACCCTTGGAAATCGCAAATATTGGACACAAAGTTTGGTCCAATATCTTAAGGGTGGAGTTGGAAGCAAGCAAGAACATCACGAAAGAGCTTTGATCCAGGAGGGTTGAACCCTCTATTCAGATGATCGGTAAAAACAATCACTTCTTCATCCAGAGGCTCAGGAGGATTTTCTAAACCGGGGACCCTCCAATGGATGGTTTCCTTGCTCGCTCAAGTGCCAGTCACAACATACCCAGTCAGTTGCTCTTCCGTAACCCGGGAAGGGACCCAATTGCAAGCATAAAACGTCTTGGCCATTTGAACAGGAAGCTGGAAAAAATGACCAAGGCCGGTTTAAGGTTTTGATCGATGTAGACAATCCGGTTTAAAAGACAGGAAAAAACAAATTGAATCCTATGAGCATGGTAACCCGGAGTCTTATATTAAGAATGAGTTGGCGGTTTGAAGAGAGGGCTAATGGTACCTGGCGGGTTATCATTTTCTAAAAAGTATAAACCGCCTACAATGGTGTGGAAGCTACAGATCTGAAAAAATTCTTAAGTGTTGTACATAGAGATTTCACAAGATGGTTTTGTAATTTTGGATCTGCTGCAGTTCTAAAAAGGGGATAAATTTTAAACCTAAAGTCGTGATAGCAGAGGAACACATATGCTTAGATGGGATCTTATGCAGAGAAAGGTATCTTTTGTAATTAGAAAGGGATGCTAAACTACTATTGCCTCGCCTTTATTATCAGATTCAGATCAAATTATGCGATCTAAAAGAAGAAAGCAAGGAATGGTGAAGAACACGGATGAACGGCGGAAACCCTAATGCAGATCTGTTATATGAGAAGAGAAGTACTTACTGACGCTGCTGAACAGCGGAGGAGTCATCGCGTTTCTCTGGTCCGATCAGGTTGATGCAGCGGCCGTTGGCGGTGCGGAAGCGAAGGTCGACGGCGGCGGCTGCGCTCGAAGCTCTTACACGATGCGAGGAAGACGATGAAGTGAAGGGGAACGAAGGGGAAAGGAAAGAATGACCCTTGGCCATATTTATAAGGCGAAGTGATAAGTGACAAGAGCGGGAATCGAGGAACCAAAAAATGGATATCTGACACAGTTGTCGCCTCGGTTTTCGAAGGGTCATTAATGAAAAAGATATATTTACAGGTCTTTTATAAACAGATGACGTCACGGTGATTTATTATAATCTTAGAAGATGACGTCACAGCGGTTTATCAAGTTCATATGGAGGAGACGTCATGGCGGTTTACAAGGATCATACGAGGATGTTCAAGGAGTTTTTTCCTAAGTGTTGAAGATTGACATGAACAGGTTTAAATCAATCCGGGGCCTAATGTTGGGGATATAACTATTGAGTATAAACCACCCAGGAGGGGCCGGGTTATGCTCATCCACATTGAAGCCCATGAAGACAAGGAATATGGTGCTTTACTATTGAAGCGTAGAGGCCTAGGCCCAAGGGCGGATTAGGGCCCATAGTCATAAACCGTCATGAGATATGTAACTTGTGTTGTAAGTTAGGGTAAGGTAGAAACCAAGCCGGACACGTGTATGAGCCGGCCTCGGTATTCTGTAAACCGCCG
>NW_025237468.1:0-4675 GCF_018294505.1 Triticum aestivum
TTGTAAATACAGGCTTCTCCAAAAGTCTGTACAAACCCAAATGCTTTGATCACACTATCAAAGCGTTTATTCCAACTCCGAGAGGCTTGCACCAGTCCATAAATGGATCGCTGGAGCTTGCACACTTTGTTAGCTCCCTTTGGATCGACAAAACCTTCTGGTTGCATCATATACAACTCTTCTTCCAGAAATCCATTCAGGAATGCAGTTTTGACATCCATCTGCCAAATTTCATAATCATAAAATGCGGCAATTGCTAACATGATTCGGACAGACTTAAGCATCGCTACGGGTGAGAAGGTCTCATCGTAGTCAATCCCTTGAACTTGTCGAAAACCTTTTGCGACAAGTCGAGCTTTGTAGACAGTAACATTACCGTCAGCGTCAGTCTTCTTCTTGAAGATCCATTTATTCTCAATTGCTTGCCGATCATCGGGCAAGTCAACCAAAGTCCACACTTTGTTCTCATACATGGATCCCATCTCAGATTTCATGGCTTCAAGCCATTTTGCGAAATCTGGGCTCATCACCGCTTCCTCATAGTTCGTAGGTTCGTCATGGTCAAGTAGCATGACCTCCAGAACAAGATTACCGTACCACTCTGGTGCGGATCTCACTCTGGTTAACCAACGAGATTCGGTAGTAACTTGATCTGAAGTTACATGATCATCATCATTAGTTTCCTCACTAATTGGTGTAGTAGTCACATGAACAGATTTCTGTGATGAACTACTTTCCAATAAGGGAGAAGGTACAATTACCTTATCAAGTTTCTACTTTCCTCCCACTCACTTCTTTCGAGAGAAACTCCTTCTCTAGAAAGTTTCCGAATTTAGCAACAAAGTCTTGCCTTCGGATCTGTGATAGAAGGTGTATCCAACAGTCTCCTTTGGATATCCTATGAAGACACATTTCTCCGATTTGGGTTTGAGCTTATCAGGATGAAACTTTTCATATAAGCATCACAATCCCAAACTTTAAGAAACGATAACTTTGGTTTCTTGCCAAACCACAGTTCAGATTGTGTCGTCTCAACGGACTTAGATGGTTCCCTTTTTAACGTGAATGCAGCTGTCTTGAATGCATTACCCCAAAAACGATAGTGGTAGATCGGTAAGAGACATCATAGATTGTACTATATCCAATAAAGTACGGTTATGACGTTCGGACGCACCATTATGATGTGGTGTTCCAGGTGGCATGAGTTTGTGAAACTATTCCACCTTGTTTTAATTGAAGACCAAACTCGTAACTCAAATATTTGTCTCCGCGATCAGATCGTAGAAACTTTATTTTCTTGTCACGATGATTTTCCACTTCACTCTGAAATTCTTTGAACTTTTCAAATGTTTCAGACTTATGTTTCATCAAGTAGATATACCCATATCTGCTCAAATCATCTGTGAAGGTCAGAAAATAATGATACCTGCTGCAAGCCTTAATATTCATCGGACCACATACATCAGTATGTATGATTTCCAACAAATCTGTTGCTTGCTTCATTGTTCCGAAGAACGGCATTTTAGTCATCTTGCCCATAAGGCACGGTTCGCAAGTACCAAGTGATTCATAATCAAGTGGTTCCAAAAGTCCATCAGTATGGAGTTTGTTCATGCACTTTACACCGATATGACCTAAACGGCAGTGCCACAAATAAGTTGCACTATCATTATCAACTTTGCATCTTTTGGCTTCAACATTATGAATATGTGTGTCACTACTATCGAGATTCAATAAGAATAGACCAATCTTTAAGGGTGCATGACCATAAAAGATATTACTCATATAAATAGAACAACCATTATTCTCTGATTTAAATGAATAACCGTCTCGCATCAAACAAGATCCAGATATAATGTTCATGCTCAATGCTGGCACCAAATAACAATTATTTAGGTCTAATACTAATCCCGAAGATAGATGTAGAGGTAGCGTGCCGACCGCGATCACATCGACTTTGGAACCATTTCCCACGCGCATCGTCACCTCGTCCTTAGCCAATCTTCGCTTAATCCGTAGTCCCTGTTTCGAGTTGCAAATATTAGCAACAGAACCAGTATCAAATACCTAGGTGCTAGTGCGAGCATTAGTAAGGTACACATCAATAACATGTATATCACATATACCTTTGTTCACCTTGCCATCCTTCTTATCCGCCAAATACTTGGGGCAGTTCCGCTTCCAGTGACCAGTCTGCTTGCAGTAGAAGCACTCAGTTTCAGGCTTAGGTCTAGATTTGGGTTTCTTCTCCTGAGCAGCAACTTGCTTGCTGTTCTTCTTGAAGTTCCCTTTCTTCTTCCCTTTACCCCTTTTCTTGAAACCAGTGGTCTTATTGACCATCAACACTTGATGCTCCTTCTTGATTTCTACCTCCACAGCTTTTAGCATTGCGAAGAGCTCGGGAATTGTCTTATCCATCCCTTGCATGTTATAGTTCATCACGAAGCTCTTGTAGCTAGGTGGAAGTGATTTGAGAATTCTGTCAATGACGCAATCATCCAGAAGATTAACTCCCAATTGAATCAAGTGATTATTATACCCAGACATTTTGAGTATATGCTCACTGACAGAACTGTTCTCCTCCATCTTGCAGCTATAGAACTTATTGGAGACTTCATATCTCTCAATTCGGGCATTTGCTTGAAATATTAACTCCAACTCCTGGAACATCTCATATGCTCCATGACGTTCAAAACGTCGTTGAAGACCTGATTCTAAGCCGTAAAGCATGGCACATTGAACTATCGAGTAGTCATCAGCTTTGCTCTGCCAGACGTTCTTAACGTCGTCAGCTGCATCAGCAGCAGGCCTGGCACCTAGCGGTGCTTTCAGGACGTAATTCTTCTGTGCAGCAATGAAGATAATCCTCAAGTTACGGACCCAGTCCGTGTAATTGCTACCATCATCTTTCAACTTTGCTTTCTCAAGGAATGCATTAAAATTCAACGGAACAACAGCACGGGCCATCTATCTACAATAAAACATAAACAAGCAAGATACTATCAGGGACTAAGTTCATGATAAATTTAAGTTCAATTAATCATATTATTATAGAACTCCCACTTAGATAGACATCCCTCTAATCCTCTAAGTGATCACGTGATCCATATCAACTAAACCATGTCCGATCATCACGTAAGATGGAGTAGTTTCAATGATGAACATCATTATGTTGATCATATCTACTATATGATTCACGCTCGACCTTTCGGTCTCCGTGTTCCGAGGCCATATCTATTATATGCTAGGCTCGTCAAGTTAAACCCGACTATTCCGCGTGTGCAACTGTTTTGCACCCGTTGTATTTGAACGTAGAGCCTATCACACCCGATCATCACGTGGTGTCTCGGCACGAAGAACTTTCGCAACGGTGCATACTCAGGGAGAACACTTTTACTATGACAATTTAGTGAGAGATCATCTTATAATGCTACCGTCAATCAAAGCAAGATAAGATGCATAAAAGATAAACATCACATGCAATCAATATAAGTGATATGATATGGCCATCATCATCTTGTGCTTGTGATCTCCATCTTCGAAGCACCGTCATGATCACCATCGTCACCGGCGCGACACCTTGATCACCATCGTAGCATCGTTGTCGTCTCGCCAAACTTATGCTTGTACGACTATCGCTACCGCTTAGTGATAAAGTAAAGCATTACAGGGCGATTGCATTGCATACAATAAAGCGACAACCATATGGCTCCTGCCAGTTGCCGATAACTCGGTTACAAAACATGATCATCTCATACAATAAAATTTAGCATCATGTCTTGACCATATCACATCACAACATGCCCTGCAAAAAACAAGTTAGACGTCCTCTACTTTGTTGTTGCAAATTTTACGTGGCTGCTACGGGCTTAGCAAGAACCAATCTTACCTACGCATCAAAACCACAACGATAGTTTGTCAAGTTGGTGCTGTTTTAACCTTCGCAAGGACCGGGCATAGCCACACTCGGTTCAACTAAAGTTGGAGAAACTGACACCCGCCAGCCACCTATGTGCAAAGCACGGCGGTAGAACCAGTCTCGCGTAAGCGTACGCGTAATGTCGGTCCGGGCCGCTTCATCCAACAATACCGCCGAACCAAAGTATGACATGCTGGTAAGCAGTATGACTTATATCGCCCACAACTCACTTGTGTTCTACTCGTGCATATAACATCAACACAAAAAACCTAGGCTCGGATGCCACTGTTGGGGAACGTAGTAATTTCAAAAAAATTCCTACGCACACGCAAGATCATGGTGATGCATAGCAACGAGAGGGGAGAGTGTTGTCCACGTACCCTCATAGACCGAAAGCAGAAGCGTTATATCAACGCGGTTGATGTAGTCGTACGTCTTCACGATCCGACCGATCCAAGCACCGTTACTCCGGCACCTCCGAGTTCTTGGCACACGTTCAGCTCGATGACGATCCCCGGGCTTCGATCCAGCAAAGCGTCGGGGAGGAGTTCCGTCAGCACGACGGCGTGGTGACGATCTTGATGTTCTACCGTCGCAGGGCTTCGCCTAAGCACCGCTACGATATGACCGAGGTGGAATATGGTGGAGGGGGGCACCGGACACGGCTAAGGAACGATCACGAAGATCAACTTTTGTGTCTAGAGGTGCCCCCTGCCCCCGTATATAAAGGAGCAAGGGGGGAGGCCGGCCGGCCCT